>NW_010309886.1:9200-43470 GCF_000700745.2 Antrostomus carolinensis | reverse complement strand
TCATGGCACCAAGCCTGGCAAGATTCCAGAAACATTCAGCCAACATGTGCCCTCAGACACAATCTTGGGATTGTCCTATTGTCCTGGGCCATGACGATGTGAGTGGCTTCAGCCATCAGCTTCAATTTCTCCAAATCCAAGTGGATTTCTCCACTTGGGCACTTTAGGTAGCGAGGCTTGAATGTTGTTACACTCCAAGTCAGGGCAGTAGCTGAGATAAAGTGGTAGGTCTCCTTACTGTGGGAAAGTCTTGTATTTTAATCAGATCTGGTACCTCTACCCTTTCAAGGTAGGTGCTTAATGGAGTGAGGAAGGATTTTCCTTCCTACGTGTCCCTGTGTGTGAGGAAAATCTACGCGTCAGCTGGTTCAAGAGAGCAGCACACAAAAAACTCTGGGATGACGTTTGGACAAAAACGTGATGACAACAGGTCTGTGGGCTCTAAGCAAAGAAGGAAGAGGAGAAAAGTTGGTTTTCTCATTGGAAGAGAGGAGAGCAGGAAGCAATCTAGTAATCTAGATCAATGTGAAAGACAGATGTATGATCTTCAGGCTACAGAGATGATTAAAACAGAGGCTTGAATGTAAGCCAAGGCTTAGATAACCAACTTGGAACTAGCTGACTGAAAATGGAATAGAATTACAGCATAAAATATCTAGTCCTGGCAGTGCCCTGATCATTGTAGACCCCATCTGTGTGGGTGCTTGGAAGCCATTTCTAATGCTTTGTGTATCTACATGACACTAGTGTAATACTCTCAAGTGATTTTCTGTCTAGCACAGGTAATCCTGTAAGATCTTGGCTACTGGAGCTAGTTAGGTATTAAAAGCAAAACTGGCAAGTTTATAGTATGAGCCTAGTAGATTAAATGACACTAATTACTGGGGGCAATTGAGATAACCTGGGGTAATTCAAGAAAAGCTCAGTTTTATTTTTCAGACTAGGGCAGAGTAGATGGAGTCCGTGAAAAGATGTATTTATAATAACAGGAAACAAACTGAAACAAGGTCACAGAGGTCAGATGAATTTTGTTACAAAATTCTGTAGGTATTGTGAAACCAAGAAGCCTGTCACGTTTTAAAGGTTTCTGGAAGCAATTATGCCAAGTTTTTCTATAGTTTGGTCTCTGGTCCCAGATGGCTGACTTGTCTGAGATCTCTGATTAAGGCCGAGGTGGAAAGTGAAGCTTAGTTTGAAAAGCAGCACAGCAAATGAGGCTGGGACTCTCACAGACCATGCCTACATCAATGGTCTTTCTTCAATGGTCTGTATGCAACACCAGCTCCTTGCACAGATGAATGCTCAGGCCGGTTCCAAGTTCATTTTGCAAACTGAATAGGATATTGTATTGATGCAGCTCCCTGAAGAACTGGCACAAACACAGAGCATCAGTTCATTGGGTCTGATCCCATATTTACCTTCACGGGAGTAAATCAAAAGCTGCTCTTTACAACTCGGTGGAAATGACGCCAGTGTGAAAGTGATGCGAGAGAAAAATTGGATTTGTTCAGCGCAGCGTGGCCACAAGCCCACTGAAACAACCATTTCTGAACCAACGAGCAAGGCAGTAAATCTCCTTTGCCACCGTTGCTGGGTATTACTTTGAGAGTGTGGAGGGCAGCCACGGTTCTTTTACTGTTTGCATATTGCATTCCACCATTAAATGGGCCTTCTTTTCTTTTCTTTTCTTTTCTTTTCTTTTCTTTTCTTTTCTTTTCTTTTCTTTTCTTTTCTCCTTCGTTTTTCTTTTTTTTCTCTTTTTTTTTTCTTTTTTTTTTTTTTTCTTTTTTTCCCCTCTAATGTGTTGTGCTCATGTTGGAAGTGCACAGACAGACAATGTTTTCCAACCAAGGTTAGCTGCTGTCTTACCTTACTAGGTGAAAACATTCTTCTAAGCCCCTAAAACTACACATTGATCTCGTTACTTTATAAGTCAGTTCCCAAAACTAACAAGAGAAGGTAAGACTATTTTAGCTCTTTTAGCATCACTCACCTGCATCCCGATCACGGCGTAGATGAAGAACAACATCACTATTAAAAGAGCCACATAGGGGAGAGCCTAGAAATGAAGAGAAAAAGAAGAAAAAAGAAAAAGAAAAAGAGAGGTACTTTGTCTCCACCAAACCCAGCACACTGGAGCCTGGTTCCTGCTCCTGGCTTTAGGGAACTGGGCAGAAGCTGTGGTGGAGTCTGTAATTTGGCCAGATGGCCACTAGATGCCTCTACAGACCCACATTTGCTCGCCCTCCCTCCCCACCACCCAGCTCAGCCAGGCTCTGCCTCTGCTCCCACTCGTGATGCTGTAGCTCTGCTGCCTTCAAGTCACTTCTGCTCTTGACAGAGTGAGGAAACCGAGGGCAAAAGCAGTTTCTACAGCTGCTTACCAGAGGAGAAAACTCTCATAACCAGTATTATTCTGGCACTAATAGCAATGTGATTTTTTTTTTTTTAATTTTTATTTTTTTTCAGGATCCAGTCTGATGAAATCAAAACCACAACAGCTACAGAGAATCCCAGTCCAAGGTGTCTGCTACAATATTGGGCTGGTCCCATCCTAAGTACCTAGAGCAGCATCAGCTTTGTCCCCTGTTCAGCGTTAGGTGTTTGTGATGGGATCAGCTGCTGAAGAGGAAACGCAGAGCCCTGATAACGCAGAGCTGCCTCGTAAGGATGAGGCCGGTGCCATCAGCAAAGTGTTGAGTGCTGTCGGTTTCCTCTGCCAGCAGCAGGAACCAAGGGCACAGCTCGGGACCTCCCAGGCTCAGGCTTTTGAAATATATAATGCTCAGACCAGAGACTGCCAGACTTTACTTCAGAGGCAACAGGCAGGCACACTCACCCTGAAAATGTGAGTTCAGTCTCTGACCTGGATTTTGAACACCCCATTTCACACTGTATAAAAAGCCTACAACATTTTTTTTTTTTTTTACTATAAGATTATTTACACATTATAAATTTATGCCTAAATTCAACAGGGCTAAATCCTACCGGAAGAATCAAAAGGAAATTTTCACTAACCACTATAGAGATTCGACCAAGATCTGCACAAATCATCTCAAATAGATCTGAATATTAAAATGGCAAAACTTCAAACCTTTAAACAATGTCTGTGATCATCATCTTGAGGCTCAGGGGCAGATTCCTCTGTGTTTTATGGGGTCAGACAAATCTGTATGGTTACCCCACAAAGTCAGTGGAGATACAATCAGAATTGGGCTCCAAACATTTTGTGATGATCTAGTTGGGACTTGATACACACAAGACCTAAGAAGAGCTCCTGGGATAGTGTCCAGCCAAGATCTGAGGTGCATAACCTTACCAGTTCTTCTGTCTTTCAAATGGGGATGGGAAAAGTATCTTCTCTCCTGGACAGCTGGCCCTCTACTTTCTTTCCATGTTCTTCTACTCAGTCCACTCCTCTCCACTGATGAACCTTCCAACTCATCTCTGCCCCTTACTCCCCACGGCTCCTTCAGCTCCCCACCTCCCATATTCCACCCTTCTGCCTCTGTCCTCCTCCATCTATGTCCTCCCCTAGCTTTACCCTTTTGTCCTTGTGATTCCCATGGCCTTGCCTTGCCCTCAGCATCCCTCTCGCTTCCTACTCCTCCCATTCACCAGCCTGAGCTCTGCTGCTATCTCTGGAAGTGGAAACCCTGCTGAGCATTTTTCCCACCACATGCTCCTCTGACCGATGCCCCAACTTGTCTGTAAGGATCATGCACAGGGCACATGGTAGTTACAACGAGCTCTGAACTCCAGCATAAGTTTGTTCCTTATTAGCTTGCCCTGTGTGAACAAAAACATTTCCTGGAAGCATGTGGGGACACAGAGAAGAGCCTGTGCCAGACAAAGTCTGCAGAGATCCCACATGTTGTCAGTGGGAGCAGCTGAGTTAAGAGCTCTGCACTGTGGCTATTCTTAGCTACCAAAGGAGCCTCCCAGCAGTTGCAAGAGGAGGAGCTCTGAGCAGAGGAATACCATGTTAGAAATGGCTCAAGGCTTTCAAGGGAAAAGGCACTTGCTTGTAATGCCTTTTTTTTTTCCTCCCCTCGCTGTGGAAGATACCTCCCTTGATGCTTTCTCCCATCACCCTACAACCCTGCCTAAAAGTGACTCTCCAGTCCAAGAGGTCTGCAGGTCACTGGAGGGAAGTACTAGGCACTCCCTTTCCCATCCATCTCATCCTCTCCAGCCAAGACCCAATGGCAAACTGAGGTCAGGATAAGAGTGAGCTATTGCTAAAGAGGCTGGAGGGGCACAGGGAGGAGAAGCAGGAACTGGAAAGTGTGACTCTGTCCCCTGCATCAGGGATGGCTGAGCTGTGCCAAGGGAATCTCATTCCTACGCAGGCAGACAAAATGGTTCCCACCGGAGCCGCTCGAATAAGAACCTGGAAATTAGCAACCGTGTGAGCAATGGAAAAAGTCACTTGTGGAAAGGATGTTAGATCCTCTGGAAGTCAAGGAGTGTGCAAAATGAGAGTTGTGCTGGCCCAGTCAATCCAGGTGAGGTACTTGTAAAACACAGGAATATGCTATGGTTCATCTCTAACTGTCATTTTTCTTTACGTGGCTACATTAGGACGCAGTTTTTCTAGCAAATACCTATCTCTTGGTGTTTGTTTACACCCAGATGTGATGATTCCTATCCAGTCTGCTACTTTATCCTATCTACTCTAGTACTTTACCCACCACTGAAATGCAACCTGCCTCCAGGGCAAAAGCAGCAGCAATTTAAGAACTTGGTATTGTTACCAGGACCAAAGGTGTGGGGCCAAAAAAGGTGAAATTCTTCCTGGATGAAAACATGGGGGCCACAAACCTGTAATACTCACTGGAAATCCTCAAAAGAAGGCTTAAGGGAAACTTAATTGAGACCTTCCCCAGGCCTTCCCCATAGCTGTGTGTTTCGCTTAAAGCAACAGATACAAAATACAGTTAAAATAGGGAAAAAAAAAAAAGACAAAAGAAAAAAAGAGGAGATTGAGGAGTTACAGACAAGCCATAATTGAGTTGAACTGAACTATCAAGGAAGGTCTCAAGCAATTACTCATGCTTTAAAGATGAAACTAATACCCAGGCAGTCATCCCCTGTGAGAATGACTTAATCCTCATTTGTGCCACTTGCCACTGGTGTGCACAGCTCTGACCAGCAGCCTTTCAGCTCAGGGACTGGAGTGAAACCCCTCCCTGAGGGACCACCAAGGGGAAATAAAAAGGAGTCAGGTCTTACTTAGAGATAAGTGAAGGAATACCTGGAAGGACTTGATGAAGGTCCAAAGCAGCGTCCGGATGCCCTCCCCTCGGCTCAGGAGCTTCACGAGACGCATCACGCGGAAGAGTCGGAAGAAGGTGATTGAGATGCGAGAGTTTTCCTCTGCGTTCTGGAAGCCATTGGCACAGAGGCAGGAGTTACAACAGCATGGGAGGAACAGGGGCCCTGGGCCACAGAGGACGCTACACCAAGAGCTCACTGCACTGTTCCTTGTCCTGGTACCGCTCCCTGGCCTTGCACTGCCCCGGCACCCCAGGGACAGGCCAAGGCTGGTCAAGCGTGCCCTCCTTCCTATGGTGGTGAGGCTACTCTATGTGGGCTCTTGAGGCCATCAGCCTCTCCCTTCAGGTTGCCTGGACTTTTAGTCATTAGTACATGTCCATGTTATGCTACAAATCCCTCCATTACATCTCCTCATGTTGGAAGGATGCAGTTCTCCTTTGACATGGTACTTGGAGAAGAAAGATACTTTCTCTTTTGACCTGTCTGGGATGTTTCATCCCCAGCAAGCACCTCAACCAGCAGTTCTGGTGAACTTGGTGCTGGGTATCAACCATGTGCTGCTTGCTCTACTGGGAAATAGTAGCAGATCCCAGTTCTGCTGTGGGGTGTGAAACCCCATGAGGGCACGGTGTGCATTGTCCCTGCCCAGCTGCTGGTGTCACTGGCTGCCCCGCTGTCCCCATGCTGCTGAGGGCTGGGCCATGGCCACTCACTCCCTCTGCTCTGTATTTGGGCCTTTCGCATTTCTCATGACCCCTTTGTATTTCCCACAGTCTGCACACGACTTCTTTCTTTTTTTCTTTTTTTTTTTTCCTTTTTTTTAAAAAAAACCCCATTTTATTTTGGCTTCACTGCTACTGTTCAACTGTGCAGGATTTTAAAATAGTCTTTCTTCTGGCCTGTTTTTTTTGTTGGTTTTTTTTTGTTTGGTTGTTTTTTTTTTTTTGTTTGTTTGGTTTTTTTTTTTCTCACAGCATCTGCTTTGTCCCTGAGCATTTTCCCCTGGGCCTTTAACCAGCTCTGACGTTCCTCAGCCATCACATGTGTGAAGGCCATGTTTGTCCCAGCGCTGCTGCGGTGGCAGGCTCACCCAGCCCGCGGCGGAGGACCCCGCTGCCTAGCTCAAGGGATGGTGAGGCACATAAAATGCCATGTGCCCTGGTTCGTTAATGCCCTAAAATATTATGCGAAGCCTGTGGGAGCTGGTGGCTTTCACTAGCAGCACTGTGGGAATGTGACCTCCTGTCACAGGGGGAGATAACAGTGTCACCCTGCCACTTGACCTGCTGTGGAGTGAAGGAGAGCAGAGAAACCCCCCCTCTCAGTCTCCACCCAGGCTGCAAAAACTGCAGTTTGAGCCTGAACACCACCAAAAGAGCAACATTTCGGAGGAAGAAACAGTGCAGATCACCCCTGCTGTTAACTACTCACCACTGTGTAAACCAAGAGAGAACAGACCCTTTGGATTTCCTGTCACCAGGCAGCGAAAACAGCAGCTGCTTCTCTGTCTGCTCCTGAGAATCCCCAAGGCACACGAGCCGCCTGGATGCAGGTTGCTGAGATTAAACGTCCAGATGAGGATGTGTATCTGGGATTAAATGAGGACCTGTGTGCTGGGTGTGCTCCTGTTGCCAGCCCAGGATAGGCAGATTGGTGCTCAGCTCCATCAGCCCCTGGGGACACGCAGGGACCATAGCTGCTTGTTGGCACGTGTGACCCCCGCTCACACCGAAAGTGCAGGGCCATGTGCAGTAGTGCAGGATTGCACCCCAGCTGCGGTTTGTCTGGCTATCTGTGGTGAATCATCAGTAGGTATTTTGGGGAGTTCCCTCCAAAGGCTGATGCTTGCTGCCTGTGCAGTAACCGAGTGAAAAAGATGAGGGGAACAGGAGGTGTCAGGGAAAAGCCCGAGTGCTCCCTACATCTCACATCATACTCATTTTCTGACGTGGACAACAGGCTGGGGACTTCAGTGAATCAGAGGGAATTGCTCTCAGGTGAAGGAGGCAATGTGGCCTCCAACAAATCTAAAATCATGGCATTCGATACTCTCAGCACTACAATCCCAGAGGGATAACCTTAAGGTCACACACACCTCTCAATCCTACAGAAGTCCTGTGGTCTCCCTTCCACTTTCTCTAAGGAGCTGAACTCCAATACCACCTAAAAGAGAGCTGAGGTCCAAATTTAAAAAGTTGTGGGGAATGGTTAACCACTGCTGTGGTTATGATTTAAAAAAAAATATATTTTTTTTTTCTCTTATTCTACCTGCTGCTGCTCTTGTTGGCTTGGCCCTCTGGATGGCAGCAAGCTGGGACAGAGGTTTTAACATTCCTTTATCTTTCCTTGCTGAGAGGATGCAGCTGCTCTAGGCAGAAAATTATCCCTGTCCTCCTGAAGTCCTGGAGTAGGCAAAGTCTTAGGAGCGGATAAAATAGAACAAATTTCTCCTTGATGCAAATCTGCAACTTACTGGCATCAAACCCCTTAGTCGAAACCACTCAGTGGTGCCTCGGGAGATTATGGTCATTTTAGACTAGGTGGTTACAGATTAGCTCATGCTTGAGTAGCCTTGCTTGTTTTCTCCTGGCTTTCACCCAGCTTTTTGAAGGTATGTCCTTGCCAGAGGAGGGAGGTTCTGCAAAGAGACTGGAATTACAGCAACTCTGTTGGCATGGTGTGGGAACTGCCTGGTACACCAAGGCAGCACAGTTTGTGTGCATGACTTACTCTTTTTTTTTTGTGTGCAAAGTACGGACTCCAATGTTAGAGTGAACCACCTCGTTCAAGATGAACTTTGGAATCCCAATCCTTTCAGTCTGGAGACTTGGACATGAAGTCACATTACAAACTCATTCAGCATCACATTGACAGTAGCATAGTTTGTTGCTAACAAGAAATCTTACCAGGTCTAGTTCTCTCTTGGTGATTCATTAGAAGGCAGAACGACAGTTAACTTGACGAAAAGAAAAGCTCAGGATGCACAAGAAATACACATGTGCAGCATATTCACAGCTCATGTGAACACCAGACTCACACCAATACACGACATGGCAGCTTCATGCACAAATAACTAGGCTGGGCTTGGAGAAAGAACTCGTGACCACAGGGAAGAGAATAAAGGAGTGTGTTAGAAAGAGCGTCACAGAAGCTGGGAGGGTGGTCTGTATTTTCGGTCTTACCATAGAGGAAGAGCATTGGGTATGTTCAGCTGGCTTTAAAGAAAGGCAGACAGAAATAAGCTGTAATAAGTCTCCAATCAAGAGCCCTAGTAAACTAGGTCTTGGCTAACACAGGAGCAACAAAATGGCAGAAGAGGGCAAAAGGGAGTTTGAAAGAAATGCACAAGAGGCTGGGCTTATTCCCTAGGATGCCCAGGATCAAAGCTGGCCATGGCAGAGGTAGGTACAACTCCCACTGAATTTGAGGTAAGTTGTACCCACTTTCACCACATGTGAATTGCACCCAGTTATGTCCCGAGTGCTGGACATCCTGGCATCCAGGCGGTGGAGGTACTGATATTGTTAAAATGCTTCTTGTATCGCTACTATCAAGTCCAATACAGGGACTGATTTAGCTCCCCAACTCAGATCCAGGCCATGTCTGCACAGGGACCAGCCAGCTTCTAGTGCATCAGTTTGATTTGTAAACCCGTAATATCCCAGTGCTAAAGCAACACTTTCTATTTATATATCCCTCTTCCTTTATATCCTTAGTAGTTCTAGGTGATAACGTTGTTATTACTAAGACAATGGGTTGGGACAGTCTAATCAGCTCTTGGCAACCCTACAACACCCACCACCAGCTGTGGAAAGTGGGCTGGTAAAGCTGGTTAGCTTGCTGTATCTTCACCTACCTCACAGCAAAGCTCCAGGGACTCAATGGATGCATCCTTAGAGGCCAAGCTGAGCTGAGCTGAACCCTGGTCATGCCTGGAAGAGTTGCTGCAAATACTCTGCCTGACATTCCTTAATTAACTTCTAGGGCCATTTCCCATACTGAAATTCTAAAAAAACACCCAAGACTGCAAATACCCTTAGGTGTAAGAAGCAGAATTGAAAATTAAATAAAACCAGCTTTATCAGGAGTCCTTTGGTTCAATAGCAACATAATCCTTCAGGCCTAACCTCTACCATCTGCTCCATATGCCAAACCTGCCTGTCATTACTTTCATGTGACTACGTTAGTGAAGCTGAAACTGATGGATTTCTTCTTCTGCCAATGGCAGAATTCATCTCTAGTGCCACGGAGGACTCCTGCAGTGTGCTGCTGCTCTCCAAGGACATTGCAGTAACCAAACATTGTCTTACCTAAAGAAAAGCTGTAGTTTGGATGCACAGCCTATTTAGTGACAGAGGCAACTGAGAACAATGAATAACCCAAGGTACACTGAATCGTATCGTAGTCTTTTGGGTTAACTCATTGGTTTGGTAGCGTCGGCTTTCATTGCTTTTATCCTCCTCTTTCACATATTTGCTCTTGTGTTTTCTTTTCAGATCACGTACAGGCAAAAGTTGGCTTGAATATCAAATAAAGGAGCTGTGCCCATTGAGACATTTCTTACAGACCAAGCATAGATTTTTTTTATTTTTCTGTTGCTGGGCAAACATCTACTTTTCTCTGTCCCATCCCCCTTCCTCTTTCTAGTTTTGTAAATCCTCTTTTCTAACAATAGAAAAACCCTTGTTCTGCTAGTTGCTGCATTCCTAGTAGAAAGTAAAAAAACGCCCCTTCAAACTGGCTGAAGGGGACCCAAAAATTTTCAGCACCTTTTAGGATTCTCCATCCTTCCTGGCTGATGGTGTTGGCGCATCTGTGACTGACTGGCTGAAAAAGCCTTGTAAGTTACTGTGGTATATTATACTTTAATTGTCATTTTGATATTGCTAGTGTATGTAACAGAGAAAAAAAAAAAAATCTGTATTAAAGGATATGACTATATAAGGCACTGTTGATATGGGATGCTCAACACGGAGGAGTTGGCATCACACTAAAAAAACCTGAAAACCAAAGGTTCTGAATATCTTTGGTACTGCTAAGAAAGTGAAGTAGAGGTTGACTTACTCCTCTCTCATTTCCTGAGTTAACTGGCCTGTGTTTTAAGATGGAGTCAAATATGTAGCAAATTCTATCGCTGTTTACAGTAAAGGCTCAAAAGCAGCACAGGACATTTTCTGTTAATGCTGGCAGGTGATATTTGTACCAAGTGTAGCACTGTGGGCTGAGGTCCCTGATAGGCTTGTGCATGTAGTATTTTGTGCAGGGAGGAATCAACTCCCAGCTGCAGGCTGCTGAAAACATTTTCTGGTATCCACAAAGATTTCAAAGAGGAACCAAATCCTACCATTTTCCAAAAAAAAAAAAAATCACCATATAGACCTGAGCACAGATACCTGAGAACCTGCTACTGAGACTTCTAACTGGGCTATTCCTAACTATAAAGCTGAGAGAGCTACTGCTAGATTTTCTGAGAAGCTTCAACCTTGCAAGTGATGTGGGGATGCCAACTGTAGGACAAGGACAGGCACCTGGCACCTGAGAAGGTAGTAGTCGCATCAGTTCACAGGGATGGAGGCATGGTGACAGGTACTTGGAATTCAAGCCCAGCTGAACTGGACAGGATTTCATTTCTACAAATCTCAGAACAATGTACAAAAGCAAATCCTCCTCTATTTAATGTTTTTTTTTGAAGGAGCTTTTGGAGAAGCTGCAAGACTTAACAGAAAGCAGCTTTGGCTGTACTCTGTTTTCCTTGCAGTCATCTCTTCCCTTGCATGTGGTCTAACTTGCAGAGGAACTTCAGGTATTCCAGCCTGCTCTTGTGGTTTGAGGCACAAGCAGCATGCATCTAACTGGGTGAGAAAAGGCAACAATAACAACAGAGATGATGCTCTGCACAATTTCCATCACAGAGAAAAGGGATCTGAAGTATAAAGCACAAACAAGTCCAAGGGCATATTAAGAGTGATGCAGAAGGGAACCTGTGGGCTAAGAGTGGGAAGAGAAATATTTGAGGCAGGATACATCCTTGTAAAGACACTCCATGGGGATGAGTGCAATCAAACTGCTTGGGCTATTTCTTTATTTATTTTCTCTTGATGTCATCATATTAAAAAAGGTAATAGAGATGCTAAGGAGCAGAAAAGGTCAAGAAGCAGAAAAGCAGGTTCTAGAAGCCAAAGTAAAAGTTCAGTAGGATAAAGACTGAGGGATCCTTGAAGCAGGTCTGAAAAGCTCCTCAGAATATTGTTGCCTGCATATATCTCATTTTAACTATGTTCAATGTGTACCAGAGCACCAACATTTTAAACAGACACATTGCTTGAGCTGCTGCTAAACTGTGTGCATCCTTAAAGCCTCTACAAGCACAAAAGTGACAGGGACAGCTTATGCCCATCATGAAATCAAGATCCCAGGTAAGAAGGTCTCTGGAAAAGAAGACAGGTTGATTTAATGGAGAAATACTTAAAACCTCAGAGACCACAGCACCAAATAAGTTATCTGATAGTACTGGGTTCCTGCTAACTGTGCTCCACCTGGGTAGGTGGGAGTGAGGCTACTAATGGCTGTTTGCAAAGAACATACCACCTCCAGATGGGTCCAGGGAGCATCAGTGTCTCCTGAACATCCATACTGACTCACATATCAAACCCGGTGTCTGATCTTGCCATCAAGTCAAGGAAATAGTTTTTAACATGTTGTGTTTATGGGTTTCCAAGTCCTGAGTATAGCATGAATGCTATGGATGCTAGGAGAGGGTAAAATTTGCACTCCAGAAGAACCAGTTCCAATGTTTTGAGGGCAATATGTAACAGTCGATCTCATACAATGTTTACACTGGAATGTAATCCAAGAGCCAACTCATCCCTTTTCAGAATTGCTCTTCAGAGCTATAAAGACAGAAGCAAAAATATGAGCAAAAAGATTAAAGACTTTGTACCACCAGGGTAGTATCACAGCCCACTGAAATATTCATGGATTAGAGCAGCTTTGGAATAAATCAAGATTTGGAAGAAAACAATAAGGTGTGTTAATAAATAGATTCAAATGAAAGTTGCAGTAGAAAAATCCTGAGAAGAGATATCAATCCCACCTCATCCCTGAAACACTGGAGAGGGAGGACCATGTTGAGAGGTTTGAGTTCCCTGGGTTTTTTGGTTGGTTTGCTGACAACTGTAATGACTATCCAGAGAAGCAGCACTTAGATATGCCTGAAGGAGAGCTCCATTAGGTTTGTAGAGCATATATCTAATCAGTATATCCAAGGAGGCTCCTTGACTGCTGGGTAAGTATGTTTCAGTAGTTGTAGAAGCCTGACTGCCACTGAGATGATGGTACAGGCAGGCAGCATTCCCATTACCACCACTGTTGATGGTAGTAAATTTTACACCACAGGACACACTGAAGATGAGATGAGTTCAGCTCCTTCAGAGGATCCAGTCTTTGCTAGGAAGTCCAAACTGATATTTTTTTTTCCTGATGTTTGAGAAGTAAAATTTCCTTGCTGATAGGTTTTTTTTTTTTTTACTTTCTAACAAGACTTCTTCCATTCATAGGCAGGAATCTCTTTTTGCAAGACAGAATCCAACCTTTCTGTTGTGGAGAACTTTGGCCTGGCTTGATCTGGGGAACGTTTAAGCAGTTGAATGTAGTGTTGTTGTTGCTTTGTTAGTCAGAGTTGTCTCAGTCAATGCAGTGGTAAAATGGTAGCCTTCCAATTTTGCCTGGTAGCCCTTGGTTTGAAGAGATGAGAGGAAAACTGTGTTTGAGATTCTGGCACCATGATATGACAGAGTATCTTCGTATTTCTCAAGAAAAAAATGGTCAGATACTTATGTTGCCTTTTGTGACAGACAATCCATAACAGCATTTCTCCACTGAGGAAAATATGGCTTGTGGATGAAGCTCTTAGGAGATCACTTGCAGTAGTTGGTTGCTGGTGACGGATGTCTGCTAAGATGTTTCCTTGATTGCTGTTGGCATTTAGAAAATGAAAAGTTACCCATGAAGATGCTACATCTGTTGGAAACTTGTCCATTGGTCTGTCAGCCTTCTCCCATGAGGAAGGAGGTGGCAGATGTTCACTTCTTGCTTTCTTCTGCTCATTGCAGAAAGGATGCCTCAGAGAACCTGCACTGTAGAGTTCGCCTGAGCAGGCTGCAGTGTTGTGTAGCTCCTTCGCAGTTCTAGGATACCAGTCTAGCTCAAGTTCTTTGTCTCTAGAGGTTCTCCAAGAGTCTTGCCTACTTTAGCCATACTGCATCTCTGACCTTCTTGGACACAAAATGAAAGGCAGAAAGAGACGTTCTAGGGAAATGAACTCATCGTACATAGAGAAGATTTTTGAGGGGAATTAAAAATAGTTTCATTAAGGGATACCTGACGAGCAACAGTGATTTGATTTTGTTGCTACAGGGAAAGAACTGAAGGGTTTTTTCAGCTGCTTGGCCACTTTCATCTTCAGTGGATGTAAAGGGCACAAATAGGGCAACTGCAAGCCAACAGCCACCACTGTTCTGGAGATTTTTCTTTCATACATGTGGATGACACATGAGCTGAGGTAGGATCTGCAAGGATGTGAGCTTCAAGAAGAACAAGAATTTACCAGGGTATAGAAAGAAAAAAAAAAAGATTTAGAATTTATCAGTGCTATGGAGACATGGTAAAAAAAAAAAAAAGCCACTAGACTTTTTCTGGTGTTTGTAGTGTCAAAAGCCTGAAATGACCTCAGGAGGACCTTTGTGGAGAGCTGGAAAAAGTCAGGGTTTCAAATCAACCTCCCCTGCCATTACACAGGGGAGTTACCACAACCCCTTCCAGAGTCATCTGTCTGCCACTGCTGCGTGTGGTTTCAATCACCACGACTCTCCAGGTAACCCACCTGCCACCAAAGTCTGTGAAGTTATTATAAGACCAGGCAGAAATGGATCTGGTATTTCTCTGACAGGGAATACTACTGGATAGTAGTATTCTCAGTTCCCACAGTGAAATCTCAATAATTCTCAATTCCCACAGTGAAATCAAATTACTATGAGGAAAATAAACCAGGTAAGCTGCTCAAACTCTGTGTTCTTCCATTAAGTGTGCAGTGCTTTGAGAATTTCTGGGAATATTGGGAATAAAACTAGCCAGAATTACTTTTTTTTTTTTTTTCTACAAAAATATTTTCTATTAGAAGAATGCTGATGCTGAAAGTGAAATGTCCTGCAGAAATATGTCAATTTTTTTTTAAAAAAAAAGCATTTAAGAAATGTAAAATTGAAATCTCACATTTTGTCCTCGCACATTTCAGTTTGAGTTTTCATTTCAATTAGAAACATTTTGTAACGATGAAAAAAATAAATCCTAGACTAGTTTCTACTTTGCTTAAGCAATTTCAGTTTGAGTTTTCATTTCAATTAGAAACGTTTTGTAACGATGAAAAAAATAAATCCTAGATTAAATTGTTTTTACTTTGCTTAAGCAGATGTTTTGATTTTCCTCAATTATTTCTTTTGGAATGATCTTTTACTGAAAATTTAGCAATTTTTAATTTTTATTCTATTTTAAACCAGAAAAGCATTTTTTTTTAGATCATTTTCATAAACTGAGGTTTGCTTTTTAGTGCCTATTAGAAAAGGGTGCCATCTTACAGGGAATCAAGGTGTATGATGATGCTTTTACTGGGTTAAATGGTGAACACCTTGCTGATTACCCTGGATTAAAAAAAGAAAATTAATTTTTTTATTGAGTTGTTCCTGTGCAACGGAACATTCTTAATCCTCAGACAGCTCCACAGAAAAGACTGAAATCTCTTGCACCAGGGAATTAAAATTTCATTTGGTGCAATAAGAGGAATTAGGGAAAAAATGTGACACCACCTGCAATAAAGTTTGCCATGACATTTCTGCCTGCACTAACTCATGGGGGTCAACAGATATCAAGTGCCAGCTCATACAAATGCAATTTATCTGCATTTATACTTCACAGAGACTCTGCATCGTCTCAGACCTTGGAGGAAATATTAGCACACCATATGCAACAAAAGCCTATTTCCAATACAGTTAATAAGGTCAAGGTAACATCTAAAGCAAATCAGTCCTGCAGCTATCTCTTTTTTCCCTTAATTTCCTGTATATTCTAAGATTTTGAAATTCTAGAGCTTGCTTTTCTAATTAGCTTCAAATATGCAAATCACACAAATTTGAATAGCTTATTAATTAATTTCATATATATATATATATATATATATCTATCTCCATGAAATTGTTAGATAGTAATCTTACTGTTCCCAGTGCTTAAGGTAAATAGGGAAAGTGAATTGCTTTAATTTGGTTATGCAGATTACCCTAGATTGACAATTACTGGACAGTTAATGAAAGAATCACTTTTTACACAGCTGAAAGCTCTATTTTTTTTTTTTTCCCCCCATGACTTTCAGAAAAGCAGAACAATTGGTAAAGTATATCTATGTAAATTAATTTTTCAAGATGTTTTAATAATCCTTCTCATTAGCTCGGGGTAAATGATGAGTTCAAGTTTTATGGTAATCAAGCCTGGGGGGGGGAGCTCCTGAGAAACAAGGAGATATTAAAGACTATCAGAGATGTAGGGCTCATCTTCAGGTACAAGTGCTGGTCTGACTCAGAGAGGCAGGTACAGATTGCCTGTGTTTTATTCTTTGTGTTTTGTGGGACAGGTAGCCAAAAAAACCCCACCAAACCCTAGAACATCTGGATAGGAAAGCTCTGAAGATAAACCAAACCATGAACGTAAATGTTGAAAGGTTACTTGTGTGCAGGACATTTTCCTCTTGACCAATTCTTGATCCATAGGGCAAGGGCTCCCAAAGGAGATATGCAGGCTGTCCCAGCCCAGAGCAGATGAGGGGGGTGACCCCCTGGAACAGGCCAGACCACTGAGCAAGACAGAGAGAGAACAAATGTGAAAATTTAGAGTTCCCAGGTCTCCAGCTTTCCTCAGCTCTATTGCCATCCATGCCAATGGATGCCCAATAACACGGGAACTCACTGCAGTTCCTAAGTGGTCCATCGTGCCTCCTTGTCTTTCCTACTGCAACATTAATATGGCTTTTAAACACCAAACCCAGCGGTGTATTTATTACTGTGCTGGAAAGGGCAGTTGTCTTCTCTTTCACTTCCTTAGGAAGATTTATGTTCTCTCTTGGTCATTCTTTTCTCTTTTTTCATTGTCTGGAAGGAATGGAGGGAGGGAAAACTGTGGGGCAGGTTTTCCAAACAGCCTGGATCTAGTTTTGACTCATTCTTAATGACAGTTCTTTTCCTGTCCAGGTTCTCCCATCCCAAACACCCCAATAAATCCATCATCTCGACTTCTTATCTATAGCAGTGTTGTGAAAGCACAGCTGCTCTGGGGGGGATGCAAGTAGAGATAGCTTGCCCTGCTGAGGTTCTTGAGTATTAAGACCTGTGTCACTGATTTTGATCTTGAAATGAAAAAGAAGAGACTGTTCAAAGCATTCGTAGCAGTCTTGGTTACTTTAAAGACATCCTGCTGGGTGCTCTGTAAGATGTAAATTTTTCCATTCCTCGTGTCATCCCACAGCCTGTCTTGGAGATGGCAACAGAGTTCTTCTGTCAGATTCATTTCCTGAGCCAGAGGTAGGCAGTAGCTTTCCTTGTCTCCAACACCTTGCGATACTCCATTAGTACTGAGTCGGTTGGGCTGATGATTTGAGGAATTAAACAAACTCCCAGAAGCATTGTCCTCCTTCTGTCATGGCTGTCCTTGTCTTCAGTGCACTGAATATTTGAGCACTTCTACAGCTATTTGTTAATGACTCATTAGTGAGTTGATAGGATTGCATGGTGCGGGAAAAGGATAAGGAAGAAGAGATTGTAACTTGGTGCCCCTCTGTGTATTGGTGTTACTGGGACATCTGGGCAGCCTCACCTGCTTAGGGCAGAAAGGAGGCTGGAGACCTTTGGGGTTTGTAGGGCTCCAGCTGTGAAGAGGTTTGATGGGAGCTCAGTACGAAGGGTTTCCTGTGGTGTGGTTGGCAGGAGCAGGTGAATCTGGAAGGAAGCTTCAGTAGCATCTTTGCAAGTCTTGTGTAACTGATAGGGAATCACACTAGTGGTGTTAAGGTCAAGAACAAGCCTGTGGTCTGCAGCAAAATACCGACTCCTCTGTCTGGTAACTCTTCTGGGGACTAACAGAACCAGATGGAGACCAGATCATGAGCAGGCTTTTCCCGGGAGGAAGGTAAGCAGTCTACCAGCTCCAAGACTCTGCACACAGCATTTCCAGGATCCTTCCTTTGGCAAACCCAAAGCCTCTGGGAACAAGGTGAAGATGAATGAGCCACCTTAGGCTTTGATGAAGGTGCTGAAAGAAACTTCACATGCCATTGAAAACAGGAGAAAACCCGATCTGCCTTCGTTCAAACGCAAAAGGACTGTGGATTGCAAGAGACAGGAGATACAGGTGAACTAGCAGCCCCTGGTAATTTTGGGTAGTGAACCTCTGCACAAGGAAGGATAAGCCAGAGATACCAGCAGCCCAAAGAGAGAGTTTGTTATGGGCCATTTTCATTTGAGATTTGTAGCAGTTAGAATTTAATTCCCAGGCTGTGTCTTTTCATTGCCTTTTAAATTAGAAAGTTATTTAATGTTGATGCAGAACGTTTACTAGAAGAGTCATACTGGATCTCTCTATGTTAATATGGGATGCAATAAAGCCTACGAGCCATTCTGAGATTGGAAATGCCAATCACAGGCTTTATTAGATCACACTAGAGGTGGTCATACGGAGACTGCAGCTAGCTGTTTCAAAGCTACTGAACCACAGACTTTTGTTCTACACCTCTTTCCAAGAATAAATGATTATTAATTTGATGAATTCTTTGCTTAAAAAAAATAGTAGGGATAGTTTGGATGATATATAATGGTCACTGTGTGTGATTTACTATGTCCAAGTCTGGGCAAACAGTTGAGATCCAAAATCCCTAGCTCTAAATATCAATTTGTTTTAGTGCCTTTCTATTAACAAGTGTTTTTTAACTGCTGAGACATCTTTGTCTTCATGTCTGGTCAGCTTAGGAAAAGATGTCACTTGATCTGGCTTTGGGTGAAGCAGATTTTCTCCCAGTCACTCAGACAAGGCTCAGCAGACAGCACTGCAGACTGGTATCCCTGAGTTTAAAAGCTGATTTTGAGAGAATGACTGGGATGTCACCAGCTGGGATGTCCCATTACTCCACAACATTACATATTTTACTGGCAATTAGAGCCAGCCCCAGATTTTTGGCCATCAATCAGCTGACCATAAGCAGCAATCCAGTCTCTACAGCTGGGTCATCTGGATGTAGCTGGGAACAGGTCTCATTTAGCAGATGTCTAGAAAGATATACGAAGCAGAAGGCACTTTGTTGGCATGTTATGCCAGACAGCCTCCACGAAGAACAGACCAGCAAGGGAAGACAAGAGCATTTTAAAAACAGTTTTCTAGTGAGAAATAAAAAATCCTCTTATGTTTGCCCGGCTGGTACCTACGAGGGTAGAGGGAGGGCAGCAGGAGCTAAATGAGGGTGCTATATTGACTATATTACACAGGGCAAAATTAGTTTATATGTGTTTACCTTTGATTAAATCTCACTGAGAGGCCACATTTTCTTGCCTACCAGCAAAAAACCCACAATCAGATCTTTAGTTAATGGGAACCTTAAAAATTCCTGTTAGTCTGTGCATTTGGGTTTGCAGAATGGTACCCAGCACCGTGCTGAACTGCTGCTGAGTGCCTGGCACCAAAACCTTCACAAAGGGGAACAGCCCTTCCCCTGGACTGATGGTATCTTGGCTGAAGAGAGGGAGAAAAATAAATCCCTGATACAGTAGGTAGAGGGGAATTAATTATTGCCTTGCTGAAAACTATTCCCAGTGCTCCTGGGAATGGGAAACATGATCTCTGCTACCCAAGATTTCAGCAGAATTTGGAGAAAGTGACTGGGGATAAGAAAATGAGGGAGAAGAGAAAGTAAAAGAGGAAAACAAGTAAAATACTTGTGTGGATTTTCCCTTCTTCTGTCACCTTCCTTGCTTTCACTGGAAGTGGCAGTGCAATCTGGAACCAGTTAACGGGTCCCTATGCAGAAGAGTAAGAGAAGGTGCATGCAGTGAGGTCTTGGAGGACCAATGTTAAAAGTTCTTGTCACTTGGATGAAGAACAGAAGCTTTTACAGCAAAATTGGATGAGTGAAATAGGGTGGACACCGTATTTCTGCAATGTGCACATGGAGAACAGCCATGCTGGAAAACTCCTTGGGCATTTGCAGCCAGTTAAGTCTTAGAAAAAAGGAGAATTAAATGCCAGAAAACATCTTTCACTGCTTCAAAGAATTGCCTTAGATGACAGAACTAGCTGGATCTGAACACACCCGAGCATCTTTTTGACCATCTAATCTATGGAGCTTAGGGAGCTACCATCAATGAACATATTAAGAGACAATCTAAGGAATCAGTGTCAGAGATATTTCTATGGATTCATATAAAGATACAATCTCTAGTAGAGTTCAGCGAAAGTTAAAAGAAACTTCTGCTCAGCAAAAGGAATGATTTATCCTGGCTAGCAAGCCAATGGAAAATATAATATAGCTTGGGGCAGTTCTAATGTTTTTTTATTATTCTTTCTTTTGAGTATTTTAACTAGCTTTGTGGAAAAACGTATTGGAATTAAAAGGAAAATGAAATATAGCTGTATTATATCACCAGTGTTAAGGCCAGAATATTGCAGAGCTTTTTTCTTTTAAGTGATGTGATAGAAAAATGACAAAAAAATAAATACTGGTCAGAAAATCTGGATGTAAGGCTTTTAAAGAGCTCTTTATACTGAAAAATACATGTCACACTTATTTTACCATTGAACCAACACAGCACAAGGCCTGTGTTCCTACTATTAGCTCTTATTGTTATTGTAATAATAATTTATGGTCAAATAAGAAATGAGGAATCCTTCTCTAAAAGCCTTGGAATCCACCAAGATTTCGGGTACGTGAAAGCCTGCAGTAATTAAAAGCACAAGCCACTCCTCAGTGCAGGCAGTGAGATGCTGTGCCCCACCAATTTAAAGAGACTTCTAAACATTTGCACTCAAAAGGACTCCAGACAGGTTTGTGCATCAAGTCTTACAGTTAAAAACTATCTAACTTTCTTTTTAATGCTTTTTTACAATTGAGTTTTAAGGATTTGTTCTAGATTCTTTATCTTCTGTTTCTCATCTTTGTATTAATTAGCACGTGTGTGGTTATTTTTATCCAGTAAAACAAAGTTATTTTTATGTTGCTTTTAAATCTCCCTGCATTAAAAGACATTCTGATTATTCCATGCACCTGGAAGGAAGTTGGAAGCCAAGTATAACAAGTAGTTTTGTGGAAATCACACTATTGAGGTATTTCCTCAAAACTGGGTATTGTGGAGAGTCTTATAAAGTGATTTTTCCCCATGGAAACTACATGCTTTCTTCTTATTGTGCTAATATTGCTGGTCATCAGTAACAGCTGAAATACTCAGGTAAACTGAGGAAGGAGTAATTTGCTACTCTTTTCTGCAAAAATACTTTTCTGCCAACTACTCTTTTCTGCAAAAATACTCTTATTTATTTATTTATTTATTTTCTTTTTCTGTTTGCCCATATTTGATATAGATTTTCTGACAGGAAAAGTTGTGCAGTTACCAAAATCACCTCTTTCAATGGGCAAATCATATGATGAACTCTGGAAATACACTCAGAATACTAACATTTTTAAGTCAAAAGAGGAAAAAAAAAAAAAAAAAAAGAGGCCCCATCTTCATGACAAAAATATACATAAATAAAAACAAAAATAACCCTGTTCAAACATGGTTGTGGTCTGATAGTCTCATCCTTTCTCACCAACACAGGGTGAAAAACATGCGCTAGAATTCTTGATTAAGCACAAGAGGTGACCAGATTCAAATTGATCTAAGCCTAATTTGGGGAAGAGTTCAGGGCAGCTCTCTCAACGTTCACCAAAGGCAAAATAAATCACTGTGTGATGGCATTTGCCATTGCTACAGCTTACAACCATGCTTCAACGTGGCTTCCTACATAGAGAAGCTGGGGCCACCATGGTGTGTTAACGGGATTATTCTAGCAATAAAAACCACCACCGTATTAAAAATAAACCAAACTAAATCCAGTCCCCTCCAAATCAATTTCATCAGCAGGGTTTTGTTTTTGTTTTTACAAAAAGAAAACAAGTCACAGGTACGTACATATACACGCACACGGGGATAGCTCAGGACCACACACAACTTCTAGGGTGGCAGCAGTAAGGGTATGGACAACACAAGATGTCAAAAGAAGCCACTGTGCTTCTCCAGCCCTTTGCTACATAATTTGGAAGCCTCTGCTACCCAGACGCCGTTTGAGAAAGTGAGAGAGAGGAGGAGAGATAGGGAGGGAGATGTTTTCTTGCCTCTTCCAGAAGCTTTGAGTAAATGAACTCGCAAAGTTCTAAGAATTACCAAGATTTCTGTCCGGTGGCAGCTGACGACCAAATATCTGAGCAGCAAAGGGCATGGAAGCAGAGAGAACCAGACAGGCAGAGGCAGAAAGACAGACAGACAGATGCAGAGACAGAGATGAATGCCAGTCCCAACTGAGGTGCAGGCTAGATGTATGTCGTCCTTCCACCGATCCTTGCTCCCATTGTAGGGGGGGGTGTGTGTATAGGACTGTGGCCCTGGGGCAGGATTTAAGCCACTGGTTGTCTGCTTTCAGACACATTGATTGAGGGTGAAAATGAACTCGTGGGGTTTAGTGTGGCTGGAGACAACGGAGAGGAAAGCAAGGGAGAAAAGGAAGAAAGGCAAGGGGGGGGTGGGTTAAAAGGGAGAAGTGCAGGAGAAGGTGAGAGGGAGACTTGAGTATAGGCTGTCAGATATTCCAAAGAATGGGAGCAGGAGCTCATGAAAAATCATATGAAGCCTCTTAACATCAAAAGCAAGATGACTATAAGGAAAGGCCCCATGCGCCTGGTTTAAACCTGAGCTGTTTTACTTCAGAAATAAAAATGACTAAAGGAGAAATCACTGCACAGTTCTCCAAATACTCTTGGGAGCTGAATGCTTTGGTATCTCTCTGGCCTTGCTACATCAGTATTCAGGAATCAACCAAGCTCCAACCCTCTGCTGACTTCCTACCAGAATTTGGAAACATTTTCAGAAGTGCAAGATATCAAGTACACAGCTCTCTGAATATCTGATAGACAAACACCAAACCACTACCCAGCAGGCCTGGGCACAACAGACCTGACCAACAGTTTCTAGGGGAAGTAATACAGCAAGATGGGCTTTGGGTTTCTCTAACCTTCTTCATAGGGGTGCTACTTCCTGAAGCACCCAGGTCCTATGTCTCACAGATGCCACCATGGATCAGATCACACACAACATTGTACTTTCCTTTTTTTCTCTTCCTGTCGCCTCTCCTGTTAGAAAAACACCATTTCCATCAACCCTCCAACCTGTCACAATGCTTACTCTTAGGAAAACGTGTCCATCTACAACAGGAGGGCAACTTACGTAGGGAAATATTCCATTCTTTCACAAAAGTCTGCAAATCACTGATCCCTTACCCCTGAGAGTTCTCACCTCATACCCATGCACACCCCCCCCGGCTCATCACATCTGCTGTACCACATTGTACCTGTCATGGGTACCACCTCCTCCTCCTCCTCCGTACCTCCCACAATGTTCACAGACACACTCAGACACACTAGTGTGGTCACTGAGTAGAACAGGTGGGATGGATACCAGTCCAGATGCTTTTGCTCAGTCATCCTCACGCACTCCCAGCCAGGGCTGACACACACAGAGGTACCTGCACATGCAGACACGCTCAGAGGCACTGGCAAAACCCCTTGGCGACAGGTTCGCAGGTGGGTGCAAAACCTCCCTCCCCAACATCCTTTCAAGACAGACAGACAGACAGAATCAAACACATGACATCACTGGTGCTCTGGAGACACGCACGCTCCCAACCTGAACATGTCTCTGTAACTCTCACACATCTGCACGCTGTGAGCTGCCCACTGCAGCTGTGTCTGCTGAGGTGGAAATCCAAGCCTGTGCCTGGGGCTACTTCTAGGATGAGACATTCCACATTTCTTGGCTTTTATTCAACTCCTATAATGGTTTATTTCCTATTATTATTGTAATAGATAGCTATAATTTTTACTACCTTATTGTTTTCTTCTAAGGAACTTAAGAGTGTTTTGTGAACACTAATGACAATGCTTTCTTACCGTAGGAAATAGTAACAAACTCTAATTTACTGATGGGGAGACAGAGACATCGGGATCTAGCCAAAGCCCACAGAATACAACCCACAGACCCTGCCTCCCAAGCCCCATATATTACATCATCTTTCAACTTATTCCTCAAAAGTTGTTCTTGGTCTCGGCATTTAGAGTTGACACGTGGTAGATGTGGTCTCACCCCCAGAAATTCTTTTTTTAATAGCAGATTCAAAAGTCCTCCCCTCCCTCTTCACTTTCTTAACAAGGAGGCTGAGGGGAGACCTTCTGGCTCTGTCCAACTCCCTGCAAGGAGGGTGGAGAGAGGTGGGGGTGGGTCTGTTCAACCAAGGAACAAGGGACAGGACAAGAGGAAATGGCCTCCAGTTGCACCAGGGGAGGTTCAGATTGGATCTGAAGAAAAACTTCTTCACCCAAAGTGTGGTCAAGCACTGGAACAGGCTGCCCAGGGAGGTGGTGGAGTCACCTTCCCTGGTGGGATTTAACAGACGGGCAGACGAGGTGCTCAGGGACATGGGTTAGAGGTGGAATTGGCAGTGTTGGGTTTATGGTTGGACTCGATGATCTTAAAGGTCTTTTCCAACCACTACGATTCTGTGATTCTGTGAATGAGTGGCTTAAGAGTGGCCCAAAATAGAATCACTGACTATTTCCAGAAAATTTTGAAAAAAAATCTTTATTCTGTGGCTAGGAAATTAGTTGTGTAACACTAACTAAGAAGCAAAGCTTTGAAAATGCAGAAATTTAAAAGTGAGTTTAGCAGA
The DNA here is from genome assembly GCF_000700745.2 of Antrostomus carolinensis. Classification (NCBI taxonomy): domain Eukaryota; kingdom Metazoa; phylum Chordata; class Aves; order Caprimulgiformes; family Caprimulgidae; genus Antrostomus; species Antrostomus carolinensis. Next base: position 19,134 of record NW_010309886.1, on the reverse strand, counting down.
AACTGTGCCACTCTCTGCAGTTTTCAGACCCACCAGATTTTAACCTGTCCTGTGCCCTTTGCACTTATTTCAGTGGTGTGAGATGCATCTCTGTGTATCTGTGGAGCTAGTTGGGGGGACTTGGGAGATGTTCCCAAATTGTAGAAAGCAAGTGAACCTAAAGTGACGCAACTGAACTTATCACTTGACATACCTCCATGCCATGGAGGTGTTTTAAGTGGGAGCTTCCCAAGGACTCTCCAATGCTGAAGGCAACCTGGGGGCTTCCCTCAATGAGTACATGCCTTCTCACTAGTTTGGAATGCACATCCATGCTAACAATAATATTCTGAGCTTAACATGCAAGTGTACACTCATCCACAGGCATGCAGATGAACACGCCTGCATACAGGAAACTCTCAGCTACAAACACGCACCCATAAGCAGGTCAAAGTTGCACAGTAAGATAGCCACATTGGCTCAGAAAACACGTTCATAGACTCCATGTGATGTGTCTCCATCAACAACCATCCACAATACAAGTACATATGAAAAATGCAGGCTTACATACACACTCTCTTTCCTACCCCCCACCCCCAGATTTGTGTCTGTACACTCTCCCATGGATTTGTAGCCCATACAGAGGCATCCAAACATATTCAAGAACATACACTACAACCCATGGAGCACACACACAAAGACCCACCCATGCACACTCACATATATCTTAATGAAAGTTTTGGTCTGGGAACTTCCTTTCCAAGCAACAAAAATAATTGTCAAAAGGAAAAAAAAAAAACCAACAACAAACCAGAGCAGGGGGAACCACACAAATAGATGCACACACGTGCCTACACACACTGTGGAGGCTGTCAGCCAGGGTTCCCACCACAACTACAGCTATCACAGCTCAGCACCCACTGAGTATGCTTCCCCCGAGTGCCAACGTCTGGTGAACACCACAGAGATTTCAGGCTTATGTGTCTATGGCCACACGTTCAAACTGGCCCGTTCCAAATGTCTCCATCTTCCCTAACTGACCACAATGACAACTGTCCCTTAGCTCCAAAACCAGCACCTTCCAAGACCCTACCACAAACATTCTTCAGCTTCTAAGGAGTTGGGCAGAAACATCTTACCTGCACCTGACCAGGCTAAACATCTCCAATTAGTGGAGTTTGTTGGTGTTTAAAGGTTTATTAATTTATTTATTTTTATTTTTTTAAATTTCAGACTCTAGGTCTGTTGGAACAAGACAAGACAGTGTACAGAAACACAAGGCAGGGTTTGCTCAAACCCACAAACAGCAAGAAAGCAACAAGCTCCTGAGGAGAAGGGGAGAATTGTATCTGATAAACTGCCTCACGCTGCTCGGGAAGGTGACAACTATCCATCCAAGATGGGCTGCTGCTTCCAAAGCCCATCTGCTACAGATGTAACGTACCAAGTGCTGCTAAGCAGGAAGGGAATCTGACAGGACAAACCAACATACAAAACATTCTCTTATTCAATAAGGGTTATAAGTGCAAAGGGATTTCAGAACATTTCAGAACAAACTCCATCCATAGCTGCTGCTCATTTATCAGTGCATCAAAAGATTGTGCAAGTTTTTTTTTTTTTAGTAACAAACATTAGAAACTAGTAGCAAAGGACTTGCCTAGATAAAAAAGAGAAGATTTAAACATGCCAGGTAACAAAAATACGTGTGCAGAAATCTGTAAAAACTGTATAGAAGGAACGGATTCTTTAGAGGAAACAGAGGGACCACCATGAAATGCTGTTCATAACCCTAACTAAAGAAAGTCAGGGCCACTCCTGCTGCCTCCTCAACTAAGACAGGTGATGGATATTTGGACAGAGGCACACCCTCAATTTTCACAGACTTCTGCAACCAAAAAACTGGATTCTGGGTCTTGGTTGAGATGAGAATTTAGACAGGGAATGGAAAAGAGAGGGAGCCTTGTCAGTGGTAATTAAACATACCAGTATGGATAGCCCTGGAGACTGAAGGTCTGAACACAGCACAATTAGCAGCAACGTGACCTTCTCGACAAAAAGCTAAGAATGAATGTGATTGATCTTGCTTAAATTTAATGTCTGAGAGCTGGGTGTCTAGACAAACCTAACAAACCCAGACGCTCTCCAGTCACTGGATGGGTACCTCCAAAGAGCAACTCATTTCCCCTGTGATAAACATGTAGAGGGAGGCATCAGCTGGCCTGGGCAGGTGTGCATTTCCCTCCACTAGCTCTAAGAGGAAGCCTCGGTGACCATCTGTCTTACTCTCAGATGACTGAAGTTTAATGAGATGTATATCACAGTGTCTTAAACCATGACATAAAAAGTTCTTTAATTTATAGGAAATTACTGTGAATTTCTTCAAAGTGATCCATTAGATCTTCCCTCCAGTACAGGGTTTCTGACTATGATAGACCTCCACTTAATTTATCAAAACACAAGGTTTTCCCCTCCTTTCTGCTTAGAAGACTTTTATCCAGATTCAAATACAACAGTCAGGAAAGTCTTGTTAATGTTTAGCATAATTAATTTCCAGTTAACTGTACTTATTCCTTAATTACCATGTACAGTCCTGCCTCTATGGATAAGAATTTAACTTTTCCACAACCTGAAGGCTATTGCCAGGTTCCCTTTGTCTTGTGACAAGCGTGGCATAAAAAAGGCTTTCAACTGAATTCTTTAAAATTAACAACTCCAACCTGCTGATCTTTGTAACTTCCCTCTCCAAAGTCAGCCCAATCCTAATATTTCTCTAGTAAAAGGGTTACCAAAATTGTTTACAACAGTCTGGGGGAAATGTTGCAAACAATTTTTTGTGTCCAGAAAATAGAACATTTAAGAGATGTAAAATAAAAATTCATTTTTCAGTTAGAAACTATTTTTCACTCTCTCAAAGGACAAAGAAAATAGGCTAGGGTCAAATAAAATATTTAATTTATTCTAAATCAAAATATTACAACTTGGATAAATGTCCCTGTTTCAGAATTAAAAAAAAAAAAAATTAAATTGAACAGGAATTAAACTAGAACCACAGGATGAAAACATTTTGTTTGGGAAGTTCAAAGTAAGGCATTCTGTTTTTGGGGTTTTTTTCAAAATGATGCCTACATTTTCCCCTAAACACAGCACTGAGTGAAAACTATGCTGTCACTTTTCTGCTCGTGATGGATTGCCTCTACAGTACACAACAATTCCAGGCTGGAATGTTTATTCAACAGCCACATCATTTTGCAAATTCATGATTGATTTGCTCTTCGTTAGCATATTTACAGCAATTTTCTTTCAATCTTTCTGTTTTCCTGGCCTCACTAAGCTGCATTTTGCAGTGCAATTTTGGTCTGTACTCAGAAGCCCAGTGGGTCCTTTGTAGTCTTTCTTCTGGGAATCTGTGTGCTTCCTGCCTGTCCTTTGTCTATTTACCCCATGATTCTACATCCATCCACCTCCAAAAAAAAATAAGAGAGGAAAAAGTTTGCCTGATGTGATTTATTCCTCGAACACCAGCTGCTCATTTCAGTCTCCATGGCTCATTCAATCCTTCACCTGTCTGCTGAGATGGGCACCAGTGGGGCCAATCAGCGTCAATTGTGCTGGTGGAATTTGTGAGATGGAACAAACCCAGTTGAAACCCCCCCCCCAAAAATAGGTTTTTTGAAACCCAGGTTGAAACTTTGGTGCTTTGTTTTTCTTCAGTCTTTCCGTTTTGTTTTTATTTTATCTACCTTTTCTCAAATTAGCAACTGAACATTAGGAACAGGTTCCTCTAACCAGAGATGATTTGGTCTTTATGTCTTTTGGATGAAGCCTGGGTGAGGAGGCACATGGTGGATTCCTGGTTTTGTTCCCACAGTTCCACCTCGAAAGAACTGACCTTTAAAATCTCTTTGGGGTGGAGAGTATTGAACTGCCATGGGAAGCAAAGTATAACACTGGGTAGACCAAAATGCTGGCCTGGGACTGTTCTAGTAGCTTCCCATGGCACAAAGAGCTTTTTCACTTACACTCCACGTTTCCCATCACTTTTCCTGCTATACAGTTTAATTCATGCCAGGCAGATTATGAAGGGAAGAAAATGATGCAACAGTCAAAAAAAGTCCTTTAAGTTGTTCTCAAAATTAAAACAGAATAAAAAGAAAACAAAAGGGAAAAAGAAAAAAAAAAAAAAACAAAAACAGGAGGGAGCTTCAAAACTAAACAAAAAAGCTCCAAAAACAAACTCAAAAGAAAGGAGGAAGGGGGAGGGGAAAAAAAAAATAAATAAAAAAATAAAAAAAAGAACCCGGGAAAGACAAATGAATGTTAGAGCAGGCACGATCATGGACAGACGCCAGCTACTTACGTTCACCTCGGTGATTGCTATATCAACAATGCTACCCACAACAATCAAGGCGTCAAATGTATTCCATGCATCACAGAAATAGTGCTGCATGTGGCAGAGAAGCCAAGGAAAGAGGGGAAGAGAGAGAAAGGAAGAGAAAGAAAGAGAGAGAGAGAGAGAGAAGAGGGAGAAAGAGGGAAAGGGAGAAAAGAGGGGAAAAAAGTAAAATAAAATAAAATAAAAAACCAAATAAAAAACAAAACAAAGCATGAAAGAGGGAGAGAAGAGGAAAAAAATAAGAAAAGAAAGAGGTTACGTGGGCATATTAAATAGTCTCTTACCACTCTACAGTATTGGTTGCTCAAACCTCTGTAACGTTTCACATGATGGAGGGTATCAACAAAAGCCTGGTTAGTCAGAAAGTTACACTCAAGCATGTCTACCTTTTGGAGGGAAAAAAAAAGCACACACACCCCAAACTCTGTGCGCTTTCACCAGTCACAGCCTTGGGGCCAGCTATGACAAGTGAAAAAGAAGGAGGCATTTCCCCCCCCTCCTTTTTTTTTCCCTGGGAGAAGGAGAAGGACGACGGCAAGTTCAATAAAAAGCATGACTAGAGGGAAAAAAACAGAAAAAAAAAAGAGAGAGAGAAAGAAAGAGAGAGAGAGAGAGAGAAGGAACAGCAGAGGAGGAGGAGGAGGAGGAGGTGGTGGTATCCTGGGGAGGGTAGAGTAATACTCACATTAGTTTCACTGAGAATGACGTCTATAATGCTGCCAATTACGATGAGGAAGTCAAAAACATTCCAAGGATCACTAAAGTAACCCTACATAAGGAAGGGGCAGGCAGGATGGGGATTAAAAAGGAATGTTAGACAGACAAAAACAGTTCAAAATTACCATTAGAATCACTGCCCTGATACCTCAATGTCTTTTCCTCTTAAGCCTACTTGTTGCATCTCAAGCTGTAGCCCAGTCCTGGGATCCCTGATTTGGGTAAGCAGCCCCTATCCAGCTACTGCAATCCCAGGGCAGCCACCCCTCCCCTCCGACTCTGAGACGAGGGGGGCAAAGGGAAGCCACAGAGAGCTCTTGGAGTAGAGCTTCTAGGACCAGCTCCTCCAGACATCTCCAATTCCTAGCAACACAGCACCCTTCCCTGTTTGGCTTCAATTTGGCTGGGAGAAGAGTACAGGGATGGTGTCATACGGTTCTCTCAAAAAACTGTCTCTCCTGCCAGTGTGAATCTCAACCCACCAGCCCCTGCTGCAGATGTAATGCTCTGTGCTGGCACTGGGAATGGCTGGCTGCCACATCCCGATGGAGCAAGAGGGCCATAGTTGAGCTGGGGATGTGCTATTTAAACCTCAGGTTGTCACCTTTATCTTTACCCAGCCACAACGAGTATTACAACAGTGATCAAAGCCTAACAGGTTCTGTTACTAATGCTTTAGCTCCTGTCTTAGAGTACAGCTGGTATTTGTTACTCTGAAAGCACGTTGGCACCACAAAATGAAGGTGGGAGTGGAGCATGTGCTGGTGCATCCCACCAGGAAGGGGTAAGGACAAGAGCAAAGCCGGGTTTAGCATCTGCTCAGAGTGAGACCTGCTGCTCACTCGCGCTAAAGAGAGTGTCACAGCATCACTGCAACATCAGCTGTCTGGGACAAGCTGTGGCAGATCCACTAGCACGTGCTGAAATCATACCTTAGCTTTGCTGTGCAGAATTACTTCAGGGGTTATCTCAAACATCTCCTTGTCCTAAGCAGGGCTCAGGAGGTGCTCACCAGCACTGTTTGCTGTCCCCATTCTACATGATTTTTGTCTGGATGGGCCCTAAGGATAGAGGACCCTTTAGGAAAAGGTCCTGTTCAGCCCAGGAGATGAGCTTCCAGCTGTAACCTTTCTGCCCAAGTCAATGTTGTGAGTAAAGAAAACTTCTCTTGGCTCACTGATCACCCTTCCTCTTGTTCTGCAATCCTACAAGGAGGTGAACGTACAAAATCCTCCATACTCCTTTCCTGTGCTTGGTTTTTGTGAGCATGGGCTCATCTGACCTCCCTGTTTCCCAGCTGCAGCGTGTCTCCAGCGAGACTGAACCCAAGTTGCTCTGTAGCTGCTATTCTTAGCCAGAGAGTCAGGTCATGGGTAAAGTGTGAGTCTGTGTTCCCAGGCAGTGCTGCAGAAAGCAAAAAGGAGAAGGGGAGAAAATAATAATAATAATAATAAAAAAAAAAATAATCTCAGCACTAGCATTACACAAGCCAAGCTTGGGAACCTGAAATTAACTGTAGCACTGGCAAAAAAATGTCTTTCTAAATGCTAAAACAATGCCTCCAGGATGGTTTGAGACTCACAGTTATAAACTGTGTTATGTTTGGGGCATGAAAAATAAAAATAATAATTAAAAAAAAAAAAAAATGAAGCAGAGAAAGCCACTGCCCAGCTGGTTCCACACCAGTGAAGGGAACTGGGAGGGTGAACTTTGAAATCTTCTCCTCAGAACCAGAAAAAAAAAAAACAACCCTTTTTTCTGCAGTCTGAAATAGGCAACTCTTAGCAGATCTACACTAGGAGGAATAATCATCCCATGGCTACACATTACTATGCAATTAGCTACAACAGGGAGGAAGGAAACAGGAGCAAAAGCAAATTTAGAGAATATTATTATTCAGCGTCCAGCCTAGAAAATACACAACAAATATTAGAATGAATTCAGCGGTGATGTCCAGCACCATTAGCAACCAGATGGACCTGGAATAAAACTGTAATTAGACTTCACCAAGAGGAAGGGGAGGGAGAGAACAGCAGATTAAATTGTAGAAGCAAACGCATTTTGAATAAATAAAGGACAGGCAAAGATCATACAGAGTTGCAAAAAGTGCCTTTGCAGCCTGATGCGACCTTGGCAGAGAGGACACTTGCAGGATCAAAGAGAATGGAGTAGAAGACAACAGACCCAATCCTCCTGCCCCTGTTCATGTGCACATCTGCTGAAGGCAACGGCACTGCTCACATACCAGATGAATACATGCATTTAATAGCACGGCTCTCTTCCATTTCCTTCTCAAATTGCTTTGTTTAGGAATTATTAAGGATTTCAACAGGAACCCAAAACAACTCCAAAAAAACCTGGAGTTTGCTTTTGGGCAGCTGCCAAGGTGAAGGTCCAAAACAAGTTGTTCAGGATTTGTCCATGAAAAGGATGACTATTTTTAAATCTGTGATGATGGATAGGTGGTTATGTTTGCTATGGTTGGCATCAAACTGCAAAGAATGTTTTTGGTGTAACCAAATTCAAAATTTCACAATTTCTTCTTACTAAGCAACTCCAGTCATAGAGGCCAATAGCCATTGCTGCTAGTGCAACAGCATTTGCTGTTGGTACAAAACCCAGGTGACAAGCAGCATCAGATCCTGTCCTCAGATGACCACTGAAGCCAGTGAATTGAATTTTGCTCCCAGTTGCAGTACTGTAACCTCACTGGAAGCAATGACACTGCACTGACACAGCTGGCACATCTCAGGAGAGACTCAAGCCTGGCAAGAAAAGGTTCATTTTTCATTGCTGTCACAAACAGCTGCTTTGGACCTTTGTGACACCATAGCACATCTGGAGTCACTCTGTTAACTTCTTTGGAGTTGCTTTGGATTTACACTGGGAGCTCTTTTTTTCCTGGAATGCTCTGCTGAGTCCCATCAACCAGCTCCTTGCTTGAAAGCCATGGGCTGGTTTGCTCTGGGATCACAGAAAGAGCATTACCATGGTATGCTATTGTGTGGCCATAAGGTTGGACTTAGAGAACTCTTCCTCCTGTACTTCTTAGATGAGTGATAGAGAGGAACCATGGACATGAATGCAGTTTTACTCAACCCCACATCCAGTGTGTTGAATTAAGGAAACACATTAATTTAAAAACCTTCCTTTCCTCCTCACCTGCTCCCTCTGTGTTTCAAACAGAAGGGTGAAAAATAGAAAGATATTATTCACAGTAAGAGAGCTCAAAGAAAACAGAGAACACAGACGCTTCATTTGTGTGCAAGGTGATGGAATCCCTCCTTAAAAAGCCACCCTCCTTCGAGACATTCACCTACAAACGGGCATGTGGTTACTTAGTTTTTTGGATCAGACCTCATCATCTTGACAGGAGTCATGAGTACACATCGAGAGTGAACTACACCCCTTGGAGACATGCCCCTTGTGACCTCAAAGAACCTCTTCAAGCCACATTCCTCACTGGAGTGTACCAGGGTTGCTAATGAAAGACAAGCTGAATGAAGGAAGAGCTTCCACTCTAATAAAGAGGTTGTATTTCCAAACTATTTTTCCCACCAGAAAGTTCTGTATACTTTTCCCAAGGGGGTGGAGGTCTGACTGGAAATGAATTGATGGCACTGTTTGTTTTTGCAGTACAGGAATTTAAAGTGTAATACCATATTTTACCCTTAAAGGGACACGCTTAACCCCAATTTAGCTGTGCAATTGCACGTCACATAACGGTAGCCTCAGGGGCTTACTGGGGAATGGTAGTCACCCTCTCTTGTGGGATGTCTTTGGAGATCCATGAAGCTTTTGGGGAGAAAGGAGGACAGAAAGAGACCAGGAGGATTGGACTGAATATTCAAGGAAGCATGAAACAGACCCACCATTAGAGCACATTTTTTTTCCCCATTTTTTTTATGTCCCCAAAGGTAGCAAAGGATAGTGTATCATCACATGATCAATACGTTAATGAAAGGCTGAGCATAAATATGCAGTAGCTGACTGGAATGGAATCTCATTTGTGTGAGGGGAGCAGACATTGTAGCATTTCAGAATTGAGTATGCCAATCATTTTTAGGTTTCCTAGTTGCTGAGATTAGCTATCAAAGAAGCTGGGGTTTGTTTTGATACTCATGGAGCCATTGAAATCTCTGGAGACCATTTCTTTTACTTTTTGTGAGTACGAGACCCTAAATGTAGTTATCTAAGAAGCCTCATTAACAGCGGGGAAAATTGCCCACTGGAATCCATCTGAAGGTCTGAGCTCAGAGTCAGCTGTGGCCCATAATAAGAACATGTGGTGGTTGGAGACCTATGCAGCTACACTGAAGTACAGAAATCCTCAAGGGAAGGGTGATGTTGAGTCATGGTACCAGCTGGGTTTTGAGCATCCAGCCCTGTGGGAGCAACAGGGTCACTTGTATGTTAATTGATGTGCAGTTATTTATCTGCTTAGTCCCAGGTTTTCATTTCTGCCTCTAACAAGGTGGCTGGCAAAATTTAACAAAACCATCTGAGAGAAAAGTATCTAAAGGTGAAGAGCACAGCAAGGGTCAAGGCTATTCACGAGGTGGGATCTGATTGTAGGTCAGATGGTGCCCACTGGAAGAAGATGCTGCAAAGTCATAGGAAAAAAGGGAAAGACATGGATGTAGGTATGTATGAGTACAGATATGAAGCATCGAGGAGGAGAAACTAAGACATATAGACAACTCCACAGCCTAAAAAGAAAGGAAACTACAGGAGAACCTTGCTACCATTTCGCTGAAATAAACCTGCACCTTAAAACAACAAAAAGAAGCATCAATCTTAATGAGCTGGAAAGAGTATAGAGGAAGGGGAGAAAGGTGCTGATCC
>NW_010309886.1:3411-9169 GCF_000700745.2 Antrostomus carolinensis | reverse complement strand
CTGCTGATTTTCAAGGGCACCAAAGCAGACTTTGCTGGGGATTTGCAAATGATGAACTGCTAGCTTGGTTAATGGTTGCTTAGTATGTGAATAAGTTTCTGAAAACGCTGCAGGCGACGTGGAGCTGTGAGAGTTAATTCTCAGACTTAATTAAGAGAAGCATTCCCTGAAAGTATTTTTGCAAAAGGGACAGTTTAATTGGAAAACAGTATATAATCAAATTACATGAGGGTGGTAGATCATTGGAACAGGTTTGGGCAACCTGTAGTAGAGAGAGGTAGTGGAGGCCCCATCCCTGGAGATGTTCAAGGTCAGGTTTGATGGGGCTCTGAGCAACCTGCTCTAGTAAAGATGTCCCTGCTCACTGCTGAGGGGTTGGACTAGATGAACTTTGAGGGTCCCTTCCAACCCAATACATTCTATGAATCTATTATTCTACGTTATTTACACAGTATTGTGACCCTTGGTATACCTTCTAACAGTAGATTTGAGTGATTCACATGTATCCTGAACAATCTTACAAAGCTACAATAGCTCCTGACACCAAACAGAGGTTTGTGTCAGATGCAAATTCTGTTATGCTAAGATACCATTTAGCCATAATAGCAATCAGGGAAATTAGACAGAACCTAATAGAGAAGGAATAAAGTGGAGGATGCAGCTGCTTGGAGCTCCTGACAGGTTGCAGGAAAACAGCATCTCTTTGCATACTATCTATCAGCTCTCACCCATTGATGGATTAATTCTGAGACACAGACTCCCTGCAGTTCACCTACCACTTGCTGTAATGAGTCATTGCTGCAGGGAATTGCTCCAGGTCCTCCTGTACTCTGTCAAATCTTTCTGCAGAGGAGAGGAGATTTTCAGCTCCCCAGACTGCTCCAAAGGTCTGGTCAGTTCTGAAGAAGCTTCCTGCTTCTCTCTGCTTATTCCATAAGAAAACAGGACCAACTTGTAGATCAAGATAGGTCCTCAATAACTTTGATGTTTTCCTTTACCATCTCTCACTCTGTTTCATGCTGTCACAATGAGAAGGTTGGTGAAAACAGACAGGTGTCCCTTGGGGTCTGAGGGCCTGTCTGGACATACTGGACACTCTGCTTGACAGAAACAACAGAGTTGGAGCACTTGAATGACTCTGTGATCTGGAAAAAGACCTCAGATGTTTATTTCTAGGTCACTGGTATAAATCTGGGGTAGCTTGATACTTGTTAAAAGTGACCACCTTCTGTTTACTCTTTGAGACCCCTGTAGGTCCTAAAGCAAATTGTGGTTCTCACCTGTGCCTCTAGTAGAAAAACATTTCCACCACAGGAAAAAAAGAAAACAAAGCTGCTGCCTGAACCAAGGGTCCCCAAGCCACCATTTGACAAACTTAAACATTTGCAGGGACTAGAAGTACATAATCTAAATAATCTCTTGTCACAACAGACTTTTTTTATGCTTTCCACCCCTACTAATAACTGACAATGCTGGGGAGACGTGCCTAGAAAAGGCTTTATCATACCTGGGAACTGGGCATTCCCATTTCCAGATCTTTCAACCCAGTTCATTCTACCAGAATAGTATTTTCTAGATGGTCCCACGAGCCCCTCCATCCCCACTTACATGGTGGTACAGTTATCTTGCATGTCTCTGGATTTCATTCCCTATCAAGTGGTTAGTAGTATCCAAACACTCAGCCATGTGGAAGGCTTGCAATGTTATGGTCTCAGGTCCTCCAAAGACTGGGAAAATAGCATGGCAAAGTCAATATGGAAGCATACATTATGGAAGCATCTCTTAGAGGTAGCAAAGATTGTATTTCAAGGCAACGTGTTGAGAAGGCCTGGGGAAATGGTAACAGTGAAACATGCTGGAAATGGATGATTCAACCAGCTGATCCTGATGTAATTTTTGGCCTGGATTGCTCTTAGCTGCCTTTGAAAGGAGGGTGAGTAATGCCTCAGAACAGAAATGCCTAAGGCCTCCATGATATAAATGCATGAAAATGGAGGCAGAGTAACAGAAAGCTCTCTCATAAATTCTGCTGTACACCTAGAAAAATAAGATAAACATTCTTCACTTTCCTACAGGTGTATTGTCGCACAGTGATACCCTGTGAGGAGTTGAGCCCTTTTTCCTCATACACAATAATTACATTGCAATCATTTAACAATTACTGCCTCGCAGTCAGAAACCAGATTTGTTCTCAGCAAAAGGCAACAAAATCCACACCAGTCTTACCAGAAAGACTGAAAAGTGGCTGTGATGGTTTACTGTGCCTGAACAGATCATTTATCACAACATGCATTCCATGAGGATTCTGCTGTCTTCAGGAAGAAGCTGTAAATGCTCAAAGATCTATAAAAAGCAGGTCTTAATGAGAGCCAACAAACAACTCTTGAAGGCAATAAACCTATCCAGCGACATGAAACAATCCTATGAAAAGAGCAAAAGGATGAGCTTTACTGTTTAAGATTGTCTGTCTTCTCAAGCTGGACTGACATCCCAGCCCAGGTAAGAATGATTCAAAAGAAGTAAAACACAACCTGTAAGAACAGAAGTGAGACATCCTTCAGAGTGAAGAGCCACTCTTACTGTTGTGGGAAGATGAAACAGTGGCAAGTAATGGGTGAAGAAGTACTCTGAAGACAGGGCTGGACTTGGAATAGCTTCCCCATCTCTGTATGCACCATGGGAAAAGGCTGGGGACTGCTCTGATATGGTTGCTGTGTGGATAGTGGACACTCACTGGAAGAACAGCACAACCTTCTAGAAACAGGCCAGTAGGTATGAGCAATAGGTTTTTGAATAGTTTCCTTTTTTGTATGGTAGCTCCATTTTCAGCAAAGGCTTAATTTTATATGGATTACAGTAGTTAATAAAGCAATGCTTACGTTCATGTAATTCATCAATCATAACTTTCCAAAAGAAAATGATTACTCTCATTTTACACTTGGGAAAGCAGAAATGTAGAAAATGAAAGTTTCCAATGTCCTGCAAAAGCCAGATGCACGATAAAGAAGAGAAATCAGCTCTCTCAGCCCTCAGCCAGGTGACCATTTGGCTGTGGAAAAGTAATTTCCTAACACGATGAACAGTTCATAACAGGGACTGTAGCACAGTCTGTCATCTAGTACCATTCTTACGTGAAGAGAAGAGGTTTACATCTGTGAGAACTTCTGACCCTTGAAAACAACCTCACATGAAGTGAAGGAGGGTTGGGATTTGTCTTCTGAGAGTGAGAGCAAGTCACTTTTCCCCATAACTGTTCCCTTCACATGCTGCTGCTGACACCGTCGATGCTGCTGTGAATGAGACCCCAGTTCACCATCCCACTGGGCTTTTAACACTGTGTGAATAATTTTCTGTATTAAATAATTAAGCGTGATAGCTAATACAGTACTTCCCACACTGTTGCATTGTGCGGTCGTATCATTATTTTTAATCATTTATAATGACATTAAAACCCCCAAGTGCCAGATTGAAAATAAATCTGTCACAATGTTGCAGCAATATGCAAATTCTCTGGGTACGATTGCTCTGAAGGAACAGGTCCTCTCTCACTGAAGCTCTTCTACAGCTTCCTTAACAGTTTTTTTTTCTACCTACTGAATTCTCCATTGATCCTTCAGAAAGCTGGAGGATTGCATAGCTCTGGCTGATCAGTGTTAGAAATTTCACACGTTCTATATATTAATTAGAGGGTCTATTCGTGTGCAGAATAATAGCTGGCCTCGTCCTCGAGGAAGGAGAACATCCTGCATTTAAACAACATGGGGAAGCAGCAGACCAAACAGCCTTTTTGTCCCTCACCAATTGCTTCCACCACAACGTGAAAGGACAAGTTCTTTGCATGAAGAGGGAAGTTCATTCTTGGCCTGTTTTTTGGAGTCACCAACAAAGAAACCAATCGAGATCCACTCTGCTCATGCCTTTCTGCAACATATATTTTCCATGAGGAAAGACAACAGTATACCCCATACATAGAATCATAGAATGGTTAGGATTGGAAGGGACCTTAAAGCTCATCCAGTCCCAACCCCCCTGCCAGCAGCAGGGACACCTTCCACTAGACCAGGTTGCTCAAAGCCTCATCCAATCTGGCCTTCAACACTTCCAGGGAGGGGACATCCACAACTTCCTTGGGCAACCTGTTCCAGTGTCTGACCACCCTCACAGTGAAGAACTTCTTCCTAATATCTCATCTAAACCTCCCCTCTTTCAGCTTAAACCCATTTCCCCTTGTTTTGTCATTAACTGCCCTTATGAAAAGTCCTTCCCCAGCTTTCTTGTAGCCCCTTCAGGTACTGGGAGGCCGCTATAAGATCTCCCTGGAGCCTTCTCTTTTCCAGGCTGAACAGCCCCAACTCTTTCAGCCTGTCTTCAGTGTTCAGAAGGAAGACTATGATGTTTCCTGACCCAGATTCCACTAGAGATATGAACTAGGATCTCCTGCGAAATTCCGTTTCTCATCATCTGTCTCGTTTCTTCTGTTACATTCACCTACCAAATGTTTTTCACACTGCATGACTTGTTTAGGTGGAGTCACGCCTATGCCATCTCAGAATATAAGCATATGCACAATAGAAAAACTTTAGTCTGGCACTACTTTCCTCTCCTTCAAAGTGTCAGGAATGGCCAGACTTCCCCTCCCACACAAGCTCAGGAACTGGTGAAGAACTCGGGGAAATCTACAAGTATCAAAGAGGATTCCCTGTACTTTCACATGACAGAGAAGGCAGTTATTTGCTTGTTGACTCCTCATTTGTGGAAACTGTTGCTAAATCAACCTCATCCCTGAGATTCTGTTGGAAATTTTTCTTTTTCTGTACTAACTGGAGGATTTGTTGAAGTTCTACAGTTACATGAGTTATACTGTCTAACTTGATGGGCCAGCACTCTAAAACACCAGGATGTGGTTCTTTCTTTCAATGTCCCTTTCTTGTAATATGTTAGCAGCACAGACTCCTGAGCAGTTTTGATTTAAGTCCTGGAATAACAAAAGCAGCTGCTTTGGCCCTTGGCTGGTGGGATGTCCTTCCATGTTCTGGGAGAAAGTCTCAAGGCTGAGCTGCTATAACAGCGTCGTTGGCACAGACTGTGCTACAAGAGGCCCAGTTACATTCTTAGCCTCTCTTTTCTCTTCTTGCTCCTGGACATATGGGTAGATAGATATTCTGTCAAACAAGCAGCATCCAGGAGCAAGTCTACCTGATGGCCCTCTGTTCCAACCCACTGATAGGTATAAAGGATTGGGGTGATTTGATCATCTACGTCTCGAATAATTATCCCAAGTATTTCTTCACATCAAAAGTCACCTAAACATGCTGCTCTGACATACAGTACTTTCAGTATTTACTTTTGCAGAAAGGGCTTAGAGAAGAGGCTCATTCTTCCTCCTAGACCTGTGGACATGGAAGACCATATGGTCAAAACTCCACATGACATGTATGCTATGCAAAATGCATGAAACTCCTGGCAGACAGGTCATCACAGTAAAGAGAAAGCAGAGGAGTAATTAATCACAGAATTGCCTAGATTAGAAGACCTTTAAGATCATTGAGTCCAACCATTAACCTAACACTGACAAGTCCTCGACTCAACCATGTCCTTAAGCAAATGAGGGATTTTGTTTCCCTTTTCTAGCGTATTTCAAAACCCCTTGAGCCTGATTCAGCAGTTCCTTGAGAGCCTTGGACTGACTGCACACATATGGGCCAGTGTCTGGTTGTGTACTACAGAGATGACAGAGATTTCTGGTCATATGGCTGCT
>NW_010309886.1:0-3391 GCF_000700745.2 Antrostomus carolinensis | reverse complement strand
TGCTGAGCTACTGGCTGTACAGAAGATCCAGAGAAATATTCAACACGTTCAGATGTATTGATATATACCCAGGAAAAAAAAAAGAAAAAAGAAAAAAGAAAAAAGAAAAGCATTTCTGGGGGAATATCCTGATAGATTTTTGCAATGGGGCTGAGATTCATCCACAGAAGTAGGGAAATATATTGCACCCAAATTTTATTGTAAATTATTCTGATAAGACAGTACACAGGGAGGCTCTGTGGCCGAGATACTGATGTGTTTGAACATGGAGACCTGGGATGTCTGCCGGGGAACTTCAATAAAATATAGAAGCACAAAAAGATGTTCAGTAGCTTGAAAGCTATGGGTTTTTATTAAGTTTTTAATTTTCTAAAAATCCCTTTCCATGTTTATTTTTCCTTTTCAGCCCTGTTTCTGTTTTTCTTTTCCTCATATCATTTTTTTGTCTGATAATTTCTTTCTCCATTTTATTAATACTTTGCTCTGTCAGGGCTTCAGTTTATTTTTTTTTTCTTTCTGCTTTTAAGGATACTCTGTCCATTACCACTCTCCATTAGCTATATGTGATTTTTACTGCCCTCTAGGCTTGGTTTCTCTCTCTTTTTCCCCTAGACATGGCCCTTCCTGTCCGTTCAGTTCTCTCACTTTCTTCACTTCACACATTATTTACCTGACTATGCTTAATTCTCTCCGTGCTCACTATTTCTTACCCAACACCAAGCAGAGCTCACTCTTCCTTTTTGTTGAATGAGGACTATTTTTTCCCCACCTCTATATCCTGAAACATATTAAACACTTGTTCCAACCAAAGGCAGCGTGCTGGTTGGACACTGCCCTTCCTATTGCCCTGAGTAGATGACTCAGTCAGTGTATACTCCATGTCCAGGTGCTCCAAAACAGGATGGGTAGCACTGAAGCCAAAGAGAGGAAACAATTAGATGACTACTTACGTTAAGAACCTGCCACAAAACAGCAGAGGAAAATCTCCAAAGTAAGAGTCATTTGACAACCAGAATTGTGTGGCCAAACTCCATGAGAAGGAAGCATCTGCCTGCACCGTGGGCTCACGTATACATTGACACAACCTAAACTACTCATTTATACCACCAGACCATGTGATTTTTAACTAAATAGGATTCCTATGTCTGCTGGATAGACTTGAAGTGTTTTTCAGCACTGAGCAAAAGCCCACTCAACTGTAAACAGTTTCCCTGACATTTTTGTATCAGTGCAGAATGTCTTTGCTTTGCTTTCTCCATATAAGCTGGAGAAATAAAACACTGTGATGACTGATGCCAGGGCAGCATCCTAAGCTATATGAGTATTTCTAAAGGCACTAGAATGAAGAAGTACAAAAAGTTTTAGATTTCCAAGATTAACCAAGCTGGTTTCTGCCATGCAAGAGGATAGACTGGATATAAATTCCAGTTGTTTGTGAAAATGCTGAAGCCTCTATCCTGACCAAGGAATGACAGATTATGGTTATGGCGAGAAAGAAGAATGTAAGCAGTATGAAGCAGCCACTGTGGCTTGAGAAGAGACTGCTCAAAGATCTGTTTATTAGGCATAAATGTATGAGAAATGGAGTAGTAAAAAGGGAACAAAAAACGGATGAGTCATTTAGCAGGTTTGAGAAGAGATATCAGTGCATCAAATGCATGATAAATGCTGACTGAGAGGAGCTTAAAGAGGAATAAAGAAGGGCAAATGCATCAGGGGAGAAAGAAACACTGAGGACATGTAGATCCATCAGTAAATGAAGACTTAGAAATAACTATAGGTGACACTCATGACTTCCACTACTCAGAGGGTTATAGCTTTTCCTGGGATCACACAGGATTACATACCTCGTGCTGGATGTGAGACTTGTTTGAAACAGTGCACAGAAGCCTGAACCCTGCTACAGGAAAATGACATCAAAGAATGGCAAGAATTCAGAGCAAAGTAGCAATGATAAATGAGGGGCTGGACTAACTCTGAGGCAGGACAGATGGTGTCGTTACAGGCTGCTTTACAAGTAACATCCATAAACACCCAGGGAAGAAAGGTGCTGACAGTGTCTGGTAAATGGAGTAGACTTGTGATCTCTAGTGTCTCTGATAGACATAATTCCACAGAGGAGATCTCCAAGATTCCCTTTCTACACATAAACTCAGATTTGACTGGATTTTCCTTTCTGCACAGGAGTAGTTCCACTGATACACCTTCCCTAGTTTGAGATGACAGGGACAGTGGTAGAAAATTCATAGCTTTCTGATTATAGAATCAAAGAATGGTTTGGATTGGAAGGGACCTTAAAGCTCATCCAGTTCCAACCTCCCTGCCATCAGCAGGGACACCTTCCACTAGACCAGGTTGCTCAAAGCCTCATCCAGCCTGGCCGAGAACACTTCCAGGGAGGGGGCATCCACAACTTCCTTGGGCAACCTGTTCCAGTGTCTGACCACCCTCACAGTGAAGAACTTCTTCCTAATATCTCATCTAAACCTCCCCTCTTTCAGCTTAAACCCATTTCCCCTTGTTTTGTCATTAACTGCCCTTATGAAAAGTCCTTCCCCAGCTTTCTTGTAGCCCCTTCAGGTACTGGAAGGCTGCTATAAGATCTCCCTGTCCTTCTCTAATTAATAAGGGGATGGATAAAATACTTCCTGAAAGAAAATGTAGAGATGGTTCATCAGTAAAACAGCCCATTTCTGGGAGCTGGAAAGATCTGAAATTCCTGGAGGAATATCCATCCCCATATTAGCACATACGTTGACAGATGGTGCAGCTTCATACGAATAGGAATGTTAAGTTGTGGTTTTTGAGTTAAAAAGATAAACCCTAGGCAGGGTTTGTAGAGCAGCTGGTCCTTCATAGACTAGCACTTGTGGAGATTTCTTCTTTAAGAAGCTGGGGCAGTGGTAGCTGTGAGCACCCCAGATAGCACAGCACCTCTAATTCCCTTTTAGTACTTTTTTTCTGGAAAAAGCACGAAGCAGCAGCTTGCTCCACGCAGGAACTGGAAAAGAGTTCATCAGACTGGCTGGAGGATTTATAAAATTAGAAAAACAAAGAAGCAAAAGGCCTTGGCTCAGCAGCGTTACTTTTAGACTGTCTGTCTCTTTGAAGTAACTAGTCTTGAATCAGTTCATGAGCGTCAGCCAAGACAAACACTCAGGTCCATTTGGGAGTTTTCCTTCAGAGCAGCACATTAATACTCTGTTAGGAGATGCAGGGCATGGAGTGGATGTTTTCTTTATCAGCAGCCCTAATCGTCCCAAATCTCTCCTGCTCATTGTTAGCACACTCTCCTGTCACTACTGCATCAGACACAGACGAGTTGTCTTACACAGTACTTAGATTGATCCCACAAAAAGGCATTGAGCCGGCAACGTGCGCTGGCAGCACA
>NW_010309885.1:44848-95385 GCF_000700745.2 Antrostomus carolinensis | reverse complement strand
CGAGGCTGCGCCTGCCGCTTCCCTGGGGAGAGCTTCCTTTCACGGGTTAGCCTGGGAAGAGCCAGGGGCTCCTGTCCTCCAGCACATGCTGGAGACGTACCCGTCCTCCTCCTGCCGTCCACTGTCAGGGGCGCACGGGGAGCTCCGGTTTTAACACCTCTGTGTATAGCAGACTGGGGTGTAGCTGTACCCCTCGCTCTGCTGCCTCGGCATGGAAGCACTGGTCTGCGCAAACATAACAAACACAATAAATGAACTGTCAAAAGCTCATTTAGATTCGTTACCGGAGTTTCATTTGCTTATGTGAAAGGGAAAATGCAATGACAGTTGATTGTGCTGCACCCCGGTGCAAGGGGAAGTTTAACCCTGAGAGACCGGCCGGCTGTGGCCTGTGGTTCCGCGCTGTTTCTGAAGTGATCGCTTTTGGTCAGTTGTTGCTTCATGCCGTTTTAAGCTGATGTTGCAAGTTTGCAGTGGAACAAATCTTTATGTGGTTTTGGTTATTTTTATTACTGGAAGTCATATCCAAAGAGGAATCATAAAGTGCAAAGTAACATCAGTGTGGCAGACTTTGGAAAACTGTGCTGGATTCTGTTGTGTTGGGATTAGATAATCTCCACGCTGCACATACTCACTCTATTCCAGTTTACACAAATGAAGAAGTTGTCATAATTGTTTTTCAGCTAAACATTTAGAAGTTTTTTGATGTCACATTTTCTTGTCACATTGGTGAAAAAATGCATTCTGTGTAGCTCTTTAATTTTTCCTGACTTGCTCTCCCTTCCTGTTTTTATCTTCTACTGTCTTTGCCTGTTCCCAGCTCAGTAGGCTTTATTTAACTTGTTGGCATAGAAAGTAACACTAATAATATGATGTTGTTTGAATTATTGCTACTATAGTTGCGATAATAGATGACTGGAGTCATGTCTGCTGTTTGAATGACATATACTTGGGGTTCAAGTGCATGAAGAAGTGCTGGGAGTTAATGCAGACCTTAGTTTTATCAGGGAACAGCTGATGTGCTCTCACTGCCTGTGAGCATGATCTCGCCTATGATAAACACAGGGTAAGAATCTCTGTGTGAGCAGTTCTCACAGAGCAGCAGATGTGTTGTAAGGTTATGTCCTGGCTTGCTTTGTGGTGGTTCATTCCTTTTTCTTACTTAAGAGATTAATTTCTTAGTCATCACAGAAATTTTAACCAAATCCTTCTCTCCAGATTCTCTGTGATTTCTGTCATGTAAGTCTCCTGTAAGTCTCTCTAACTTTAAATGCAACAGATGCTTGATAGTTCTTCAGGAAAGCTGAATTTCTGGCAGTTGTTAGGGGTTCCAGCTACCACAGCATGTTAGGAAAAACAGGGATGCAGTAACTCCCACTAGTTTCAAATGAACTGAGCATCCTCAAGACTTACGTGAGAAACAGGAGATTGGTTGTTTTTCTGTTGAGTGTCACCATGCTTAGTAAAAACTGATTCTTACTTCTTTTCAGAATAATTTCAAAAAAGACTACAGAACAAGATTCTGCCACAGAGGAGGGTAATTTACATTTAAAATTTTATTCTTAGATACGATTGTTTGGAAAACTTATGTTGATTTATGTCTGAGAGCTTAATGTCTATTTGGTGTACCTTATTAAACTGATCACATGATGTTTCACAAACGTCTTGTATTTCTTAGTGGTGGGAGGAGCAAATTGTGCTGGGGGACAAAACCCCAAGGATTTCCTCTGTACTCCTCTGCTGAGGCAGCAGACTGGGGTGTAGCTGTACCCCTCACTATGCTGCCTGAGCATGGAAGCACTAGTCTGTGCAAACATTTTGCCTTTCAGGAGGTAGAGAAATGAAGCCCATGCTGTCAGAAGTCCACAAGTTTTTTTTTTTTTTTTTTTTTTTTTTTTTAGTGGAATCCATTTTTGGACATGCATTTAATGGGCTTACCAAATAAACTGTTTGTAAAGGCATATAATAATAATTAATGGATAAATACTTCATGGCTTTTCTGAGGAGGTTTGAAATAGTGATCCAAGCAGCTGAACTGTTCACTTGCTTATGGATTTGATACCTCAAGCCAATTCTTGCTGCTGAAACTTCTGTAGAAGCACAGAATAACCGTGGATAAGTGCTAGAAGGAGAAGCAGAGGGTGACTCCTTGTATGAAGGGATAGATGTGCAGCCTTCATTTCTGGGCCTGCTGAGACTGGATCACTGTGCAGGCAGCATTACTTGAGGACTGATTTTTTTAATAAATGATTTCAAGCGAGAATCTCTGTTCATCCCGGAGCACGTTCACCTGAGGGCTGTTGCAATAGTTGTTGTATGTGACAGTGGAGCTTTTCTTCTTGCAGTCCTTATTTGGACAAGTTTCTTTGCAGCTATCTGTGCATCAAAATGGTAGGTAAAATATATTCAAGTTGACACTAGTGGAAATAACAATCTAAAAAAGCAGTAAGAGCTTCACTACTTTTATATTGCTGGGATAGGAACATTTAGTATTTTTAATTGAAAATATCTTTTTTCCCCCCTTTTCTTTCTAGAAATAAGTTTGATGTACGGCCAGGTGAAGACATACTGAAAACCATATATGATTGTTTTGAAAGTAAGCTTTTACTTGGTGTTTTGCTTTTCTGGTTAAAGAAAAAAAATCTTCCTTGTATTATATTTAGTAATAAATAAATAGAATTTAAAAATAGACATAAAATGGATAAAGTCTCACAGTCTTTAAAAGCACCCTCTTCTCCACTGTTTAAAATTGTGTCTTAGCTGTCTTATAAAGGTAATCTTTTTTTCAAGTAGCTGGTTTCTTTCTTGTTTGGATTTACATGACTTTAATGAGCCTTAGCAACTTGTTAAAATAAATGAAACCTGGACAATTCCAAAAATCCCTTATTTATAGTTTTTTCTTAATAGATTGTGAAAATGATCTTACAATAAGCTCTCCAAGTGCAATCTGTAGCTCAACTCCTGTTGACAGAAATGCAAAGGGGACTTCAGTACAGAGCCAAAGGGTAAGTTAGTTATGGCAGTGTCACAGCGTAGCGTTGGGTGCAGTTTCACCTGGGTACAAGTTTAGTTCTGTAGGATTTAATTCTGTATGAGTGTTGAATGGATAAGCTCCATGTGTCACTTGTATTAGTACACAGGCTATAATTTAACCTAATGTAATAGTTGTTGGGAGTGTTTTGGGGTTTTTTTGCTGTGCTCTAATGTTAAATATTCTGTAACTAGATTTATTTAATAGCTTATTTTCTTGTGGTTTTGCTAATGAAAGCTTTTCCAGCTTTTTATCCAGGATAGTTAAATTTCTCATGGTCTCAGGTTGAAGCACACTGCCTTATAACTGGTGGTGGGTATGGCTCTGTGACTCACTCCATTGGGGTTGGTTTCAGTCACTTTGCCACATATATGGACACAGTTCTTAACTGTTCAATGGACAGTAAAATTGAAAGATGATTCTTGTATGAATATTTGTTGCAGCTTGTCAACTCCTGATAAACAACTGTTATCTCTACAATAACTTGGTGTGTCTATAACTTAGTTGAAGAGTGCAAACAAATTGAAGGACTTGTTAATGTGCTGTCTGAGAGAATGATGCCAATAATCTAGTTTGTATATGTAGTTTTAATATTTTGATTCTGGTAGTTTTTTGTAAAAATGGGATATTCTATTAATGGCAGTGTTGAAAACAGGCATCCTTATAAGTGTTTGTTTACTTTAGTCTGATGTTAGAATACTGTATAATCTCAAAGTAATTCTTGGAAAACCTCATTCTGACTTAATAAAGGTGAATTAAATTGCTTAAATTTAATTCATTCTAATGAAAAGAGTAAATAGCTTGCCTGTGGACTAGTTGGATGTCTGTTCAAAGCTGCAAATTGATTTTTACTTTACACACTGTTTTACCTGTTGTTTGAAATTTACAGTTAGTTTAGAAAGTCTTATGTGATAGAAAATGGAAGTGTTTAGTTAAAATAGAACTGAATGAGTAAGAATTAAGGGAAGGAAAATATACTGTGTTCTGTAGAAATTCATATTCCTGACAAAACACTATTGCTTTGTCTCATTATTCATTATTGACTGACAGCAAAAGGCAGGGTTAATTAACTCTGTGAAAAGAGCCTGTAATTCTGCAGAATCCTTACCTGCATCACCACTAAAACCAGTCAACAGCAGAGGTTGGTAGCACTATTATTGAATTAAGTTTTTTTGACTTACTATTTCTTGGGATTTTTTAAGGTTTTGAGTAGAAGAATTAAACCCATTCTATCTGTATGGCAGGATGGTCACATGAATCGCCCCTGCAGCCTGCAGTACGTGATTACCTAGCTGATTCTAAAAAACCAAAATCTCCTGTGTCTGAAAAAGAAACAAATAATATATTAAAAAATCTTGAAACACTATGCAAAAGTCCTTCCATGTCTCCGGAACCTGAGGATGATTATGGGTCTGTTGGATCACCTCTTCTTGTGGAGGAATTGAAAAGTTCTCCTGTGCATAAGTAAGTAGAGCTGAACCTGGTGGTGGTGGTGTGATGTTCCCACCCACTCCTTAGAGTAAATTGACATCGTGGTTTCAGTCATTTATGAGCTTGGATTGTGAACTTATAAAAAATAATTCCAGGCTTTTTAGAAAATGTCCATATCTGGGTTTAGAAAGACCAGAATTGTCTTTTATTAAATATTCAGATGATAAGGGTTAAATCCCAGAAGTGCAGTACTCAAGTGCAGGAAGCCTGTTGGAATAGATTTGAACTCCTTTTTTTTGCAGGAAAATGCCCCACATTATCAGCTTCTCAGATAGTCTGTCCTTTTTCAGTGAATCCTATTGGCAGTGTTGATGTTTAAAGTTAATAAAAAATTTGTTAAAGCAGAGATGAGCAGTCATTATTCCTCTCACTCTGAATATACAAATGTTTTATACAAAGTAGAGCAACTTCAGTTGTGATCACTGTCTCCTCTTTGGAAAACTTGAAGCCCAGCTGCCATAGTGGCCAGTGGTCCCAGCCACAGTTTTGCTTTCCTGGAGGAATGAATCGCTGGGGTAGATCATAGGGAGGGACTGACACTGATCCCATTGACTCCCATTGGTGGAGTGAGATTGAGAAGAGAGTGCTCCTAGGGTCTAGGAAACCTGCCAATTTCTGAAGCACATTCTCCTAAAATTAGGAATTTCTCTTGCTGAGCAGCTCTCACTTTTGATCAAGAGTCACAAACTGGCCCCATGTTGCCTCATTGATTTGGACACCTGCTACTGTGCTGGGAAGTACTGTTAACCTGTGTTCCAGCAAATTACCAAGTAGAAGCTCATGCAAGCTCTCACTTTTGATCAAGAGTCACAAACTGACCCCATGACACCTGCTACTGTGCTGGGAAGCACCGTTAACCTGTGTTCCAGCAAATTACCAAGTGGAAGCTCATGCGTAAGAAGTGAGACACTGTCAGCAGGAGAAAATGAGAGCATCTGTCCATCCACACGATACTTTAATGTGCACTCAGGATTCATAGGGTCATATCTGAATGCTGTTTCTCATACACAGATTACACTTTGATGACCAAAATACTCCTGCTGCAGTGAAGAGCCAGGTGGAAGTTGAAAATCTGGCAGGACCTCGGACTGGGAGGGATGAGCAGGTTGTTCTTGTGCAAGGAGCAGAACGTATTGCTACATCTTCTGTACAGAAAGAGAAGTCTTTCTCTTCAGTCATTGTAGCAGCTGTAGCAAAAGGAACGCTTGGAAAAAGGTTTGTTTTGAGGCTTAATATGGAACATAATTGCTAGTAAAATAACCTAGTCCTGAGTACTGGAGAAACATCCTTTTTTCTGTAAAAATGGTCTGGGAGGATGTTTTGGGATAGTGCAACATTACTGAAAAATGCCACTTGAGAAAGAGTTTGAATAGTTGTTTCAAAGTTTTGTGCTGTTAGGATCTAACACTGCTGCTGTTTTTGTCTGCCACTAAAATAGCATGTAGCTGTTGAATAGGGTTTCAGATTGAGCCTGAGATGTTTTGATGGATAGGCTGGAGGATTCAGGAAAACCTTACATGATTCCGAAGTTAGCAGTGATCAAGCAGTCTTTTTTCAGAACTAATAATGGATCTGGCTGGTTAGATATGAAGTTGACTATCCAGAATCTGAGAAAGAAGGAGGTGTAAATACGAGGTCAAAGCAAGGAGAAGCAAGCCTTGCGCTCTTTTTGGAAGCTGAAGGGCAGTGAATGATGAACTTTACAATAATTCTTCCGAGGAATGTCCTGTAGTGTGTTTAGGTGTTCTAGAGTCACCACTAGGTTGGCAAGCTTGAAAGTCACTTTTTTTTCCCCCCTAAATGATGTGAATACTTTGTCCCTCCTTTCTTTAGGTACTCAGCCTCAATATCACCGCCATCACCTCCTCCTGTGAAAGATCAAGATACAGAAATAGAAAATGAATGTGAATTTTTAATTGATGAATCAGATGGTGTATCTTTTAATTCTTGGTTTTCAATACCCCATAAAAACAGAAAATCAAAAAAAGATGGCTCTGCAACTCCTGTTTCTAAAGCTCAGCCCTCTGGAAAGGAGAAGACGGAGAGTAAGAAAGGCAAGAACAGAAAAATACACGTTGAAGCACTTACTAAAAAGAAAGCGGATGATTTGGATGTCAGAGTACATGAGTTCAGAGGAACATCAGAATTAGATCCAGTCTCTAGCAGTGAAGGAGAGGTCCTCAAATCTCGAAGGCAAAACAGTACTTACATGGGTAAGTTATTGAACAGCTCTTCAGACTTCTCCTTCCAGGTCATGTTACTGGATTTTTTGTGGTAGTTTATTGGGAAATAAGGTTAAAGTAGATGGGAGACACAAATGGATTCCTAATTGATGCTTCAGATGCACAGTTAGGTGGTTTGGGTGTATATAAGGCGGTGAGACAGAATGTCTTCACTCCTTGCCACCCTGCCCCCACAGCGTTTCCTGTTAGGACATTAAAAATTAAGTTAGCAATATCGCCTTTTCTTATGAGCAGACAAAGAAGGTAGATACCCACAGACTTTTGCTCCTTTCTCTGTAGAAAGGAGGTTATGTGCTTTGAACTGGAGGGGATCAGTTTTTAGGGATTATTTGAGGAGGGTTTTGTAGCAGGAAGCACTGAAAACTGGAAAGCATATTGAATGTAATATTTATGCCCTTTTTTCTGCTAGGAAATACTGGAAGTACACCAAAAATTCTGGTTTGAGTTTTTCATACACTATAGTTCAGAGAAAGCCTCCTTTTAATCATCAGGGAAAAGTCTGGTTTTGTAATACTTTTTTAAAAAATTTATTCTTTGGTTTATTTTTATGCATTCAGATGTCAACATGTATCTTCATGTTTAATGGGAAAAGATATTAATGTCAAAGTGTTTTGTGTATTGATAGGAAGGGCTAAAAAGGATACACCTCAGCAAGGCTCTCCAAACCAGTGTAAGGACACATCCTGGAAACCAGAAGCCGAAGAACTGATGTTGTCATGGTCTGGACTGGAAACAGAAGCATCTGATGCAGAACATTGTAAAACAAAGGTGATGCCAAGTAAAGATTCACCTGTGCCCTCATCTGATGCAGAACAATGTAAAACAAAGGTGATGCCAAGCAAGGATTCACCTGTGTCCTCATCTGGGCATCAGGAAGAGCAGACTGTGTCTCCAAAAAAGAATATCAAGTCTTCCAAGTATCTGCAGTTGTGGCATTCTGTTCACAAGAAACAAACTACTAAGCAGAAACTTCCAAAAGATACAGTGCCTAAGAGACTGGCAGAAAGTCCGAAGAAGCAGCTTAAAAAATCTGGCAAGAAAAGTGGTAATAAAAAGCCTCAGTTACAAAGAGAGGAGAGTTCTGACAGTGAACCTGCTGAAGAAGAGCTTGAAAGAGAGCCTGTGAATTTGAATGAGGTGTTTACCTCGCCCCTGCATCAGAAATTACAGACTTCTGTGAAGTTGGCTAAATCTGAAAAGCCTAAAAATGTATTGCACACATTGGAGTCACTTAGTGGTGCAAATAACAAAACTCCTGTAAAAGCACTGCAGCATCTCTTAGAGAGCGTGAAGCATTCTGAAAAGAAGCGATTGTCAGCTGAGTCTCCAGGGAAGAAAGGCCAAAAGATTCATCGCAGAACTAGTGAAGGTGTTTGCTCGAACCCTGAGGACACCGAGTCTCAAATGGATTCTGACAACTCTTCTGTACAGGACGTGGCAAGAAAAAAACAGAAGTTATCAGATGTGAAAATAAAAAGTAACAAAAGAAAACGTAACGCACAACGTGGACTACAGTAAGCTTTTTATGTAATTCCTTACAAGTGTGGTATAACTTGGTAGGTAATTAAACACATCTTGTTAACTTTTAAACAATAATGGCCCAATTGAACTATGTGACAGTTTCAGACTGGTTGAATAGCTAATAGAGAAACCAAGTGGTGCAAATCAACAACCTGTTCTCACGGGTGAGTGCCAAATCTTGTGTCTGCTTCTACATAAGGAAACTTGTGCTGGAATTTTTAAAGTGTTCTTTTGAGACTTGAGTGGCAGATCCAGTTTAAGAACAAAAAAAAGACACATATGCACACACAACCCCACCACCTGTAGAGTAACTTCACTGTCAGGTTTGTTTCTTTGTTTATAAATTGAGAAAATACAGTGATTAGTTCTTCAGATATATTTATTTTTGTGGGAGTGACTTTACTAATGATTGGTAATCAAAAGAGAAAGTTTCTTTAACCAGTCTGAGTTTTTAATCACTGTTCTTTGCATTGCTTTTTAATTTTTTTTTAAAAAGTCTTTTTTATGGTTCTGTTCAGTACATAGAATTATCGACCTATTTACCTTTCAGTAAATAAAACTGACATAATGTAATAATATTTTTTTTTTTTTTCTAGAGATTCCTTTGCAGTTGAGAAGGCTGTGGAACATGAAAGGTAATTTCCTGAGTTGTCTGTAAAACTTGCATTTAATCCCACTTCTGCCCCACTGAGACAGACCAGCTGTTTGGTGCTACTGCTGCATTCTGATAGCAGGGAACCTAGTGGAACAGGGATTGTGATTCATGTCTGAGGTGTTTAAATACTGTACTGATACATTTAATAAATTAATAAAATTCTTCTTCCTGTCATGAATAAGGGGTCATAATAGGTTTCCTGCTCTTGGGGATTTATTTTTTTTTTTTCCTTTGAGGCTTGCTTTCACTTTAGTGTGTGATTTTTTCAAACAGAAATACCAGTGCTCCTAGAAATAACGACAATTGTTCTAATAAAATTGCTGTTACGTATAGAACTGTATCTGCAATCCAAACTCAAACGTTTGTGCACATAGATATGCACGTATCTTCTTCATTGGATGGGAACTTAACACAAAGCAAACAGGAGTGGCAGTCTGTGAATTTATTAAATTCTTATGTTGTAGCTACCAAAATTTTTATTTTTTTTATTATAAGTGAGCCTACTGCAGACTTAATTGGACAAATTTGTAGTGTAGGTTTGCTAATTTATCATTGAAATGCATCATTTGGAGTTTAGGTGGGTCACAGCCGAACTTCATTGGCATGGTAAAAGCAGTGAAGCGCAGCCACTGATGGGAGAAGGAGGAAAGGCCAGGGGTCCTACTGCTAAGATTGTAAGAGAAGTCCTGTTGTAAGTGATTTTTTTGCTAGAGGATGTCTGGCGGAGTTACATACATGTTAATTATTGTAATTATTGTAATTTTATGAGGAAGATTCTATGACAGGATACAAATTACAATTTACAAACTATTTCACTGTCCTTTCCTTACGGTATCCAGAACGTTTCTTAAAAGCACTTCTGTAATCATGGTCTATGGAAAATTGTTTGAAAGGTAATGCTACAGAGGAGAGGAGAAAGTCTCTCTTCTGGAAGGCAGGAAAAAGAAAAGGTAGTTTCAAGGTATTTGGGAAACTTGTTTAGAGAGAAGGTGTGCACACTAGTTTGCCTGATGAGTGAGTAGAGGGACCACTGATGAATTTCAGACCTGTGATTCCTAACTAGTCATTTGCTTCAGTGTCCGATTGGTACAGACAGATGTTTAGAAAGCAAAGAAAATCCACTCCACATGTTCTGAAAAAAACTTAAATTTGCCATTCTTGGTAGTGCTGTAACGTTCCTTTGACATTTAACGTATTCAAGCAAGCGTATTTTTTTTCTCTTTGCAGTGGGCCTGTTCTAGAACATTGTGATAAATTTGCTTCCAGAAGTCGGTCTAGTGAACAGGATAATACATCTTCAGGTAATGTTTAAAGTTTGATATTTTCTTACATTTTATGTATAAGCTTCTTATAAGCTGTAATTGATGGTACAGTAGCCTCTGTTGTATTCTGCTTGTCCAGAATAAGAAATGCAGATTGTGTTGGCTGTGGTCACATTTCTGCCCAAGTACGTGATACAGTGTGCCAGCTTTACATTGTATTAGCTTTGGAAGGACAAGCACTGCGTGGTTTGGCATCAAACCTGCCAGGATAAAGTTATCCTTCCAAAATACTTTGCACAAATTTTGCGGACTCAGTTTGTACCAGTTTGGTGTGTTGCTGTGTGATGATACTATAGACGATCACTTCAGGCCCCACTAGACCAAATTGTACAGCCCTATGGAATTGTGGCCTGTTTGCTTAAAAATATTTAATTTTCTCTTAAGTTTCCCCATACAAGTTGCAGGTATTGTCATAATGAATATGAGACTTGGGGACAGAGAGTCTTTTTGTTAGTATTTTAGAGCCAGTTGTGAATGTTATTAGTTCATACAACGCTTTCCTCGGAGACCTAGTTTTGTGTGTGTTCTGGTAAGAAGCTTCTACTAAAGTTAGACTTGGGTAATGTAAAGCCAAATGACCTTGCACTTTGATCAATAAAATTATACACGTAGTTATAATTTGCCAATGTCTGTTTTATCAGAGGATGGGTCTGAGGAATGTATTGTTTTCATGTAATTTTCAAGCTTACACTGTTTAAAAACTATTTACATGTACTGTTTCTCTGCATCGGTTTCATGTATGTTTAAAGATGAAAATGTTCCCACTAACATGGGAACTAACATGATGAAAGATGAAAATGTTAGTGGGAAGAAGAGTGGGACTTCTGCTTGTGTTACCATTGGTTGTTTCTAGTGGGTATATTGAATGAAAGTCAGGCATGGTAAATGTCTATGGTGGTGGTTTTTTGAATTTATTTTCAGATAATTCTGAAGACTTGAATCGTCATCTAAGAGATCTGTTGTCAAACAACAAAGCAAGGCATAAAATAGGTGAGGTTATTTTAACATATCTTAACATAAGTGCATAAATACAAACGCATTAAATACCAACCTGGATGTAAACTTTGCTGAAGGAGGCACAGGAAAACAACTAGAAATGGGTTCATATGTTAATAAATATTTACAGGTAAGGCTTTGTAGTTCTACTCTAACCCTGCTCTAATTTTTAAGTTACTTTTAGAAAGTTTTAGTGTTCCTTTTTTTTATTACTATATTCAGCAATTATCTTTTTACCTGTCACACTTCCAGTTTTCATTTAATATTGAGTCAAGACACTGCTTGCAGTTCAGTGAGAACAATGAGAGTTTGAATTAGTTTTACACAGTGTAACTGAGGGTGCAAGTAACCTGCCTTCTCTGGTGGTCTGAGTCCGGATAGGATGGAACAATGGGCGTGCAGTCGATGGTAGAGCCATACTAGTCTGTTTTTATTGGGTTTTATTTCCTTTGTTATTATTTTATACGCAACACTATAGTTGTCTACCTTCAAAAACTATTTCAACGAGGTTTTTTTATTTACTATTTTTATATTTAGCATTTAAATTATTCTTGACTGTCCTGTTTTTTAGCTGGGACAGAGCTAGGTTTCTTTCTAGTAGCTAGAATAGTGTTGTGTTTTGGTTTCAGTGTGGGATTTGTTATGAGAAAAATGTTGATAACACAGCAGTGTTTTCAGTTGTTGCTGGAAGTCGAAGGACTCTGTGTTTTGCTAGTCTACAGGCGGAAGGTCTAGGAGGATGAGGAATATTTAAATTAATAAGCTAGACTGGTATTTGGATATGCCAGTGGGATATTCCATATCATATAATATATGATATATCATATATATAATGTAATATATTCAGTATATTAATGAGGGTCTCTCTCCTGTGGGTATTTGCTCCCTCTCTGGCTCTTGCATGCACTTTCACTCGTCTGGGATTGCAGTTTTGGTTTTGGGATTCTTGAGCCTCTGAGATCATTATCTGGGAATGGGCCAGGCCTGGTCAGTGGGTGGTGAGCAGTTGCACTGCGTATCACTCATTTCCCTATTTTATATTATTATTAGTTTTATTTCAGTTATTAAATTTTTCTTACCTCAACCTACAAGTCTCCTTACCCCTCAAATTCTCTCCCCTATCCCCTGGGGACGGGGGAGGGGTGGGGGAGAGTGAGCAAGTGGCTGTGTTTGGCTGCCTTATTAACTAATTTGCTCTCAACTCCTAAGGGGCTTTTATTTTTTCTTGCAAACACTGAAAAATCAAATCTTACTGTATTCATACATGGCAGCTTAGAAAAATTGAAAGTTGAGACTATGTAGTAAGTAAGTCTGAAGATAAATATCTGTGTGGGCTATCTATTGGCAAAAGTGCTTCTCTTCTGGACCTTGGAGATGGGACTTAAGAATCTAGAAGCGGAGGGGCTGCTTCTGCAGTCTCTGCTACTCCTCTTGCCGTAACCAAGGCAGTGCCTTTTCACTGTTGCTAATGGAATCCCTTAGATTTGGCAGGTTTCTTAGCCTTGAGAGCTTTGTCTTCACAGCTGCAGCATGTTAACTGCTCCTTGTGCTTGAGCCCCTAATGTCTGTACCTCGCTGATTCACTAAGATACATAGAATGAAACCTAATATAAGGTCAGCATAGTGACTGTTTAAGAAGCAGGAGAGTGAAATACTGATGTATGTAAAAGGCGGCTTTTGGCAATACTTGGTTCCCTTTTCCTGTCATGGTAGCAATGCGATATAAATATAAGCTGGGAAGTGCTGACCTCCTGATATGGAACAACAGGAAAGGATATTTAATGTTTTCCATCTCTGAATTTCCTTTCGTACCTAACGTGACTGATTTCCTCCTTTAAATTAGTGATGCCTTCCAACACACCTAACGTTCGGCGAACAAAAAGGATACGACTGAGACCTCTGGAGTATTGGCGAGGCGAGCGTGTAAATTATATGATGAGGCCCTCAGGTACGAGTTCCAAAATACCTATTTGCTTTCTCCTGGTAGGGCAATAGAGAAAAATCTGTGGGTTGATCTTGCACCATGGAAGCTTTGAGACACTTGAGACACTTTGAGACTTTTTTTTAAATTAGATTATTTATGGTCTCCAGCTACTTAGTCATCTTTCCATGTGGTCTTTTTCTCACCTGATACTCCTGTGTCAGCTGGAAATAGTATCAGCAGAGCAGGTTGCCTTAACTTTTAGGGAAGAACAAAATTATTTATCTGTAGTAGTAGGTTTATTACATCAAAGATTCTGTATTAAACCAGAAAAAGAGACAGCGTCCTGGGTCATACATTGGAGCATTTATCTTTGTGTGGGGATTGTTCTCCAGAGCAGATACTATAGTATTTTATCCACTCTTGGTGTTAAATTCCCTACCTGATAGAATATATCTTGTTCCCATGTATTTTTTCTGACAATTCAGCCAAAGTTGGTCCTTTCCTTATTAATCAGTCTGTTTGAAAATAGTACTTCCTTGTATTCCTAAAATTGGTATTTTCTCTTAAAAATTGACTCTCATGCCATGGCTTTCTGAAATGTTCTTTGACTGAAATATGATCAAATTATTTTCAAAAAGTCTCAAGTTGCTTTGCACTCCAAAATAACATGATGTTGAAAAGCTTTTTTGTTTGTTCTGGCTTTCTAGAGCTATCTGAAAAGTTCATCATCAAGGAGATACGTTCTCAACTGAGATCTTGTTGGCTGTGCAAGTTTGTAAAGTTATTATGAGTTAGTGAACTATGTTTACTTTTGTTTGTTTCAGGAGGGCTTGTGATTAGTGGAATAGTGTGTCCAGAAACAGAACCTCGCAGGAAGATTAGACAGAGGAGGGGAGGTCCCAAGCAGAAGAGAGATGAAACAAGTATGAAGACAGACTTTTTTTCCTTTTGATACTTAAAAGAAAAGATACAAATAATCTGTAATCAGATACTCTATTGCTGTAAGATTTTTCTCCTGTAAAAACTTGATTCTCTGTCTGGGTGAAAATAATTTTATAATGGAATGTATTAATGTGATCTGATGTGGAAGCACCTGGTCTTATTGTATTTATAGTAATGCTGTATAATCTCATTGTAAAAACTTTTAACTTCTCAGCATTAGAAAGGAAGAGTTACAGGACATACCCAGGAAAGTTGTGGTGCCTTCAAAGCAGAGGTTAAAGAAAATAAGCTGTGCTTCTGTCCTTGTTCAACTCATTGATTAGTGATGCTGATGTGCTTAGTTTCATAACAAATAGTTAAGGTATAAAAACCTGTTCATTTTACTGATACCTGTAATATCACATCTGAAAAAGCAGCAGATGCTTTCAATAGAGTTTCAAGCTATTGTAGCTTAAATACAAAAACATAATGAGGTAGGTGAAGAGGGAGCCTTAAGAACAGTGCATAAAGTAGTCAAAAGTGGGCAGTAAATCTCTTTAAACAAACAGGAACAGGAAGCTTTGCTAGAGCCTCTTTGGCCAGTAGGTAATAAATATGTAGGTAGTGCTCAGAAAAGGGAGATAGATTCAAAGTCCAAAAACCAAATTAATTTTGCTGTGCTTTCTGTGGAAGGTGTTTTGATGCTAAAGAACCTTTCTTTATGGGGACTGTCCAGAGCTTTTGTTTGAGACTGAAACATTTCTCTGTGAAGTTACAGAACATATAAAACAAATACTAACAAACATGGAAAATGTCATGTGGTCTTGACACAGTTCTAAAACAAATCAGGGAGAAATAAGGAAGAAAACAATCAGTGGTACAAATTTATAATTTTCTAGAGTGTTGCATATAAGTTTTATTCCTTACCTTAAAAAGAAAGTAGTAGGACTAGAGAAGGTTCAGAGAAAGCTTGTCAAGAACATGGAAGGACTCCCATACAAGGAGCAACTACATGGTGAGGGCTCCTCAGCCTTGAAGAGAGGACTGCGGAGGTGTGAGAAGGACCTATAAAATCACGAGTGGCAAGGAGAAGGGAAATAGAAATAAATTGTGGTTTGTTTTGTTGATTTTTTTGTTTGTTTGCTCTTAAGCACAAGAATTGGAAGGTGTGGAAGGAAGATAGTGAGAGCTGAGTTTTTCAAAGAAAATAAGGTGGCTTTTCTCACTATGTGTTCCCTGCCCAAGAATGCTGTGGATAAAAACATTTATGTAGATTCAAGGCGAGAACTAGATAAATTCACAGAAGACTTTAAATAATAGCTCTAAATAAATTCTGTGAGCTCCATGTTAGAGGTGGGAAGTGTTCCATGGACGTGCCATTACTCTATTATAAACATTTTCTGGAGGTGGAAGAGGTACTTGCTTTTGGCCATTGATGGGAGACAGGATCCTGGTCTAGATCAACCTTTGATCCAAGTACAGCTTATGTTTAAATCATTTGCAGTCCATGTAAACCTGAGTTGGTAGTGACTGTTCATGCTGTAACTTAACAAGAATTATTGGTTGCTTTAGGTGCATTTGAACTATCTTTTAGAAGTGATGGATTTCCTCTTTAACAGACATTCATCCTGAGAGATAATCTTTTGCTAGCATCCTTGGATTTTAACTGATGCATATAAGGACTGTCAGCTGTGTAGAATTGCTAGGACAAAGTCCTAGATTTTATTGATATGATAAAAATTTCTGTGGTTATAGCTATAGAGTTGCATCTGTTGCTGCTTCTTTGGAACAAAGCTATTTCAAACACAGTAACTTTCTGCCTACCCCTGACTGTCTTGGCATAAGAGTATTTAAGCAGCCGTGAGTGCTTATAAAGTGCTATAGCTTGCCTCTAACGTCCTTATTCTGAGTGCATTTAAAGAAATTTCCCGTGCACTGTGGAGCTAAAATTGTCTGCTGAAGAGAGTTCTGCAAGGGAGCTTTGGGATATTTATTCTGTCATGAATGTTCTCCAGTATCTCTTTTCTATTTGAAAAGTGTAAGGTTGTCATCAAGTCTTAGGCTATTTCCTTCTCTGGAAAAATCCTTTTCATTACAGAAATAGTTCTCTGATTTACAACTGACAGTGAGATTTCTGTAATGGTATTTCTTGAGAAAAGGAAAATTGAACATGTGCTTATTCTTTTGAACACTTTATCTCTTAAGTCTCCTGATGCCCATCAGCAGTATGTAAAAGGAAAAACTTGTTCTTCATACTTCCATCACATATTTTATATCCTCTCTTAATATCCTCTCAGCATCTGTTGCTAGAAAAGCACTTTGCTTAAAACACAGATACTTTTGAGTAAATACTATTCATTAATAGCACAGGATAAATAGTTGGCATTGCCCTGGAAAATTATTTAGGATTTAGAGAGCCTTTATCTATTGCACACAGAAAGAATTCCAATTAAAATTACATTTCAAAAGAATTGTTATGGATGATTTCTTTTTATTTGAAGAAAATGTATTCAGTCTGTTCAGTCACTTAATAAAACAAATTTGAATACTTATGTGTGAAATCTGAAATAGTGGAAAAGTTGTGGTTAAATAAGTTTTTAAAATGTAGAGTGATTATTTTTCTGTTTTTATTTTGATTTTCTTTGTCTCCTCAGGACGTGAGATACCTGCAAATTTGAATCACAGCTTAGCTGATACTTCTAAGCCAACCATTGTACTGGACCCAGAAACAAATGAGGAAGTACTTCTGGGTGAGTTGGGGGATGTGACCAAGGGCCTTTCTGAATTATGTGGTAAGTATTTAGAATGATAAGAGAAAAAAAATGTTCATACCACATTGGGCAAAAAGAAGTGAGCTGCTGAAATATTCTTGCTCTTCTGGAGAAAATTCTGAGGGAGAGACCAAAAAGTGTCCCGATTTTTCAGCTAAATATTGAGTCTTGCTCTTGGGAGTGCTGCACTGAAACAATATGTAATGCCATATGATTTAATAAATAGTTACTGAGCAAGTAATAAGTCTGATTACATGTTGGCAATAATGTTAATCTCCTGGACTTTCTTTGTAGAATGTGTTAACACTGAAAGCAGTCACTCATGCTTCTTCAAAGATGAATCAGTAGAAATATATAAAAATCTGAATACATCTGCGTTTGCCACTGGTAGATTGATTTTGAAACCATTTAAAGAAAAGGGACACCAGTTTGTCCATATGGATACAATAGTAAGTATGCTTTTTCATATTTTTATAGAATGGACTATGTAAACTGAAAAGCTTAGAACGGTTAGAAGTAGCACATGAAGTTGACAGGTTTTTCAGGCTTTTTTCCCCTATAATGCAAATAAATACAGGAAACATTAATGAATCATTTCAGGTGTGAAATCAGTTATAACCAAATAAACTTGCTAGAGTTACTTTGCATGCACATTGCCCTGCTTGTTTCACAGTAAATCTATATGTCCATCTGCGCTCACTATCTGGATCTTGCAGGCAAGAGAGAAGTATCAAATAAATAGAATTGACCCCCACCCTCTTTTTGAGTTGGACATCTTATTTTTCAGCAGCGTGGGGAAAAAGGGTTGCAACTCTGCGAGCTTCTTTGTTTTTTGATCTTTGTTACAACATGTATGCAAAACAAAGATTATGATTTCTTTTAAATGTTTGCAAAGGAAACATTGCTAACCTGAGAACCCTTTGGCTTTCATTAAGGTTTTCCACGTTATCTGTGGCAAAATTATTGTTACCTTACATAAGACATCATATTATCTGACTACAGGGGACTACTTCTATGTTCCAGCAGGTAAGCACACATGTTTAAAACCAGTTTGTTGGAGACGGGTGAGACTGAATTAGCATGCTAGGAAGCAAAACCGAGCTGACTGATGGGAAGAGATAAAGTTTGAATAGAGAGGAGGAAAGTACAGGGTTATGAAGGAAGGAGTGTAACCCAACAGTGGATGTGGGCTGATGACCTAAACTTTCAGTGCAGTGATGCAAGCACTGCTTGTTTATGTGCGTCAGCCTCATAGTTGGTTAGTTTTTAATAACATTACCAAGTTCTAAGAGTGAGTTTCTCTTGATATTCTGGTTCTGTCCCTAGCTATAATGTTGGGGAAACTTCACAGACAGCTTAATATAGTGGTAGTTGATATAATTGTTTTGGTCACCATCTGTTTGCTTTTTTTTCTGCATAAAAGTATGAAAATCCATTTGTATCAGTTCACCATATTTTACACTTTGTGCTTGATATGTAGAAGGTGCAGAATGTCTTGTTGAATGGATTGTAACTTCATGTGGGTTTTTGAGAATTTAGACACCTCTGATTTTGCCCTTCTGAGATAAAAGTGGAATGAATTCCATATGGGAAGCTGTCCTTCAATGGGTAAGACGCTTGTCAGGAGAGTTTGGAGTAGCTGCTGTAAAGCAGGCTGTTCGTGAAGCTGAGGAGAGTTTTTGTACAGCTTTCTTGTGAAGGGGCTAGGTTAGAAAATGACAAGCTACAACTTGCTTTTCCATTAACTTTTAACCATGATGTCCTGATTGAACAATCATTGTTTAATTAATGCTTGGTGCTTTGAAGCTTTTTTTGTTTGTTTAAATCTTAAAAGTTCAGGGGTCTGCAGAGACAGTTTTGTAGTTTGCTTTTTGGAAAGCAGGTTATATAAACTGCTGAAGGTTCCATATGGCCATAAGGATCTGTACTTCATTTCCATTCTTCCCTGCTTCTTGATGGCCTGTCTCATTATGCCTGGATGGGCAATTGCAATGATTGTGTCAGGTGATTTTTTTGTAATTTATCGAGTGTGGCTGCATATGAATGGTAGGATGCTGCTCATTCCTGACATTCAGTGCTGTTTAGACATTTCTGTATTTGTGGTCATGTTAGTATGTAAATCTTAAGGTGAAGATCTGCAGGTAAGCTTCCATGTGCAGTTTTTATTGAGATTTTTTAAAGGAAAAAATGATAGTAAATTCAGTCACCTTAAAGTTTTCTTGTGGGTTTTGAGAGCTCAAGCCTGTTGCATTCTTTTAAGTAAAAATCTTCTCAGGAAAGATGCACTTACCACAGGTTAAAATAAATGACACTAGCTGTATTCCTTGTTATCTCTTTGAAATGCAATGACATGCCTATAAGCATGGCATCCTAGCTTAGGGGTTAATATCCCTTCTGTTAAAATATATGAAATAAAAATAGACTTGGCTGAAGACAGAACAGGACTTCAGAAATTACTGGTGGCTTCTAAAGAAAACTTTCTCTTTTTTTTTTTTTTGTAGGAAATGGATATAACATACGGAATCTTCTGAATGAAGAAAGTGTTCTTCTCTTCACACAACTCAAAAAAGACAGGTGAAGGACTTTCTACAGAAACATTCGCTGAAACACTTTTCAAGCTTTTGTATGTTTTGAAGTTCTTTTTACGTACACAAAGTGTTTGAGTGTGCCCAGCTTAACATTACAAATTAATACAGAGCACCTGAAATCAACGTAAGAAGAACTAAGAAAAAAAAACCCAAAAGAACCTCAGTAGTTTGCTATCAAACTGAAATACTGAAATGACATGCTGACGGGCCTCACTCTGCATCAGTTACCGTTCTTGTGTCATCCAAAGACAGGAAGATATATGTATAGATTTGTGGGTAAAGCATGTTGTTTTTCCAAATTGTATTTATATGCCTAATCTCCCTCAAGATGCTTAGCACTTGAAAAAATTTTGATGTCTTCAGCTAACATCTGATAGTCTTAACGTCTGCCTGGTGCAAACTGCTTAGAATAATCTCTATTTAAATGTAGGACCATGCTGTTCGGGTTCCAGTAATTGTTGTCTAGGAGATGGGCTGCTGGAATGCTTATGTGCTGGGGTTCAGCTGCCTTCTAATATGTTAATGACAGGCATTTCTTCCTTGTCTAGCAGATGTATGATTAGTGCCTCAAATCCGAATTGTAAAATGGGAGCTCTTAAGTAGGAGCTTATTGGTTGTATCTTTTGTATAGAAGCTAAGGCTTGATTAGCTCTGAACGTTGTGGATAGCTTTATTTTGTGTAACAGCAATAGGTCATTGACAAATGTATTACTTTAGTATCTCCTTTTGTTTTGTTTGCTGTGTTCCTGGATAATAATGAGGACCTTTGGGAAAACTGTAATTATACTGTATACTCCAGAAGCCAAGTCTAGACAGCAGATGGTATACATAGCATTTGTCTCCGAAGCTCTTCAAGGTTCCTTCTGGCTGAAGATAAACTACAGCTATTCTGGTAGGGTGCTTTCTCTCTGTGGTCACTGCTGTTCTAGAAGAGAAGGAGATAGGGAAAATTGAATTGGAATCGTAAACTTTAAGGACTTGAGGATTGAGTATTGACCTTGTAAACAGTCTTAGCCACGATCTTTATGCTAAATCTAGAGTATACATTAAAGTAGGAAAGGTGAATTGGCTTTAGTGCTTCCCTTATGCTTTCAACTGCCAGCTAACTGTGTGTCTGTGAAAGGGCTTGGACACCAAGATTACCATGCCTCTGTGAAAGACCCCTTAAACTGGAGAATTTGAGATAATTTTTTTAAACATTCTGGTTCAAGCAGTAGTTGCTATGATTAGTGCATATATAGGCTGACAGTGGGATACTTCAGAGAAGATACCTGCCAGCTTTGCATTCACGGCTAGGTCACGCTTAACTCTGAGAAGATGAAACAGCAGAACATGCCTATTGCCGTTTAGTGCTTCCTCTGTCTTGGTAAGAACTATTTGCTCTCAAAGTTCAGACTGCACAGAAGGACCTTTTTTATTTTTTTTTTTCCCAGCCTCAACTTCTGTAAGCACTTTAAGAGTTACTTTTCTTAAAAAAAAAAAAAAAGGTAATTTAGTTACAGCTGATAATAATTTGATGTTGGCAACTTTTCTAAATTTTGGGCTTGGGTTGGTCTCTTCAAGGTCAGCAAGATTAAAATATTGTCCCTTCAGTGTTGGAGCCGTACCAGCTACCAGATGGGCACACATGCTGTCTCCATTGCTTCAGGGGATCCCACCCACTAAAACGTTTAGTTTGTAAGTCTTTCAGCTCCTCAGGCCTGCAGAGGTCTGGAAAATTGCCACTTGGAAAACAGTACAGGGCTAGCATTAGACCAAAGTTCCTCTGCTCCATGCCCAAGCATGTCTCCAAGCGGTCAGGGCATGGATGTGGTGATCTCTCAGCCGAACAGCTCATTAGTTCCAGCTGAAAGGCAGAACAAGACCATTTTTCAGTTGTGTTGAAGGCCAGGGGGTTCAGAAGGAACATACCCTGCAAATTTTCTTCTGCATGACCTGTCTGCAGACTGGGTAGCAGAAGGATACTTTGTTAAGCAGTTAGGGAACATTATGGGCTACCGAGTTCATGGCCCTGAAAGAAAGTGTTGGGCATGTGTTGTGAAAACCTGCTTCTTTCCAGCAGTGTGTTCTACTTTCCTGGGCTCAGATGGGAGGTGATGCATTGCCCTTGTTGTGTTAGGCACCGATGTGTCTTCCCCCACTGCACTATATAGCAATGATTTGAGTGGATTTTCTTTTGGGTCATGAGTACATGATGAGAAATATATCCTTCAGGATGTTTTCTTAAGCAGAAGTAGTGTGTGCAGACCTTTTCCTGACACAAGCTGGAAAGGGGCAGATGTTCAAGTGCAGGTTTGAGGTCAGCATGCCATGAATGCCTGTTTGTGTTTTTCTAATTCTATGGCTGGGAGTATCAACAGAATAGGATGAATTTGGTAAAACAACTTTTTAAACTGGATGGTTTTGTTGCTTTCTGGCTAGTCGGTTTCTTGGGAGAAATGTCCTGTATAGTTTGTGGAGAACATTGAGTAGTTGGACTACATCTCAAAATGTTTGTTTGTTTGTTTAAGTAGCAAAAAAATTGCCAAGCCTGGTGATGTATTTAGGATGTTACTTTAGTTTAGCAACAATTCCAATATTTGTCACTAGATGGGGCTTGAAGCACAGCTGTTTGTCCTCGGCTGGCATCTGTGTTCAGTAGGGTTGGTTTTGGAAAGGGAGGACAAAGAATATGTTGCAGATGGATATAAATTCAGTTGAGTTCTGTTGCAAGGAGGTGTAAATCAGTTTCCATTCATGTTAGGCGTTGGCACTGAACCTCGTGAAGTTAATTCTATTAACATGTATGTTGTACTAGTTGCAACCACTTACTCAAAGTTGTTTTTTAAAACATTAGTGCATAGCAGGAGTTGAGTTGACCTAGGCAGTTCACTGTTTATCTGGATTACTTTTTTTTTTCTTCAACTTGACACTTGTGAAAAACTTGCTTCCATGTCATTAGAGCGAATGTAGTGTGAGGAGATGCAGGAGAGTGTTCTGAGTTCCTGGACTCTATGGGTGCTGAGTGGTGCAGGGTGGCAAACAAGACTAACTGGTCATTAGTTAAGAAGAAGCAGCTGGTGTTTCACCTCTACCTAGTCTTGCTTTGGATCCTGCTTCTTACATTTTTGTGCTTATCAGGCTACTAGTAGTTGTGGGCAACCTTTGGTGGTCTAATTTTTTCCTTTACCAAATGGGACATTTCTAAGAAAGAAAAAAGTCACCTCAGAAATGTGGGAATTTAACATTCTTCTTCCTGCATATGTGTGATCCTTTTTACCAGCATATTTTCTACTCTGCTGAGTCATCTAACTTCCACCAACTACTGTGATGGTTTCAAATAAATATGTGACAAAATTAGTTATACTTGGTAAGATGCTGAAGTAAAAGCCTGTACAGAGCATGTTGTGGTCTGTAGCTTAAACATATATTCTTAGGGATTCTATAATGTTATATGCCTGTTGTAACTTTTAAAACAGCTTTTAAATTATTTCATAGACAGTAATGGCTTTAGGTATTCAGCTCAGATGGCACAACTTTTTACTTACACTAGAGTACAGAACATCCCCTCTAATAGTAGTAGAGTTCTGAGCCAGGTTTGTGCTAAGTTGGGCCAAAGTTGATTAGCCAGTGTAACGTGCTGTGGAGTGAAGTTGGGAGTCACTGTGAAAGAGATGTGGCCTTTTCTGTTGCCTGTGCGGTACACATGCCGTTCCTGTATATTAATTCATTGCTTTCTGTCAACAGTAATTGACAGAGCTGGAAACAAAGGCCAAGTTCACGTTAGTACATACATGTATTCTGTGGTAGGTATTGTGGTAACAACTAGAGGCTCATTTTCAGGAGCTTAACTGACAATGTCCCACCACAATAAAAAGTCAGATTTTTAAGGGCTTTGACTCCCTTTGAAATAAATTACATTACTGGTTTAGTGGGTTCTTTTGACAATCTATCTTTTTGTAGTTTTATTTGGTTAGAAAGCTGTTCTTGTTTTACTAAACAAACCTTTTTTGCAGTTTAAAGTGGCAGAGAAATGGTTGCAAAACTGTCAGATATGTGTGCACATCCATATTTATACAACTTTGTAAACATAAAATAGGAGAATATGAGCTGAGTAATTACAGAAAAATAAACAGCACCAATAAAACAAACTATTGAGGCACATATACAATTCTTCTATTTTTCAGGTACACAGCTGAATTGTTTATCTGCAGATGATTTTAAATTAACATTTGGGGAATGCAGTAAACCTAAAGAGCTGTTTCCTCTTTTCATAACAGCTGAAAAGGCATTTCAGCATGAAGAAATATCTCTTACATTTCTACTGATGTATAGACTCTGTTACATGATGTCTTTTGTAATACAGGATTGGCTTTAAATGGTGATTGATTGCAGATAATACATCGAACTGAAGAATATGGAACATGCCTCTTTAATGGTATTGACAGCTGTTGTAACTGAATATCTTAGCCATTCCAAGCTGGTACGTTTCCTCTTCCAAGTTTCCCATCACTTCATGGATATTCACAGCTATAGTCAGAAGAGATCTCAAAGCCAAATGCTTCTCAGGTTGCATGGAAAAGCTTGATTTAGCATTTGACACTTGACAACAAAGTGATTCCTATGGTCCGATTCTAAGATGAAAACAGTAGCTGGTCATGAGTCAAAACAGATGGCTGCAGGTTTTTAGGGAACGAACACGTTAAAAGGAATGTCTGCAGAGCTGCTCTGTGTTCTGAAGCCCTCCCACAAAGCTCCTGTTCGGGTTTGCTTCATTTAAACTCCTGCACCCAAGTAAAGGCGCACACTGAATGTTGTAAAACTGCATTTACTGTGCACTTCTGCAGTCTTTTCTTGTTTGGAGCACAAGAGGGGCAATAATTGAAATGAGGAGCTAAAACAAGTGAAGTGTTTACTTAGTCTGACTGTTCAGTTGAGATGCAAATGTAAAAGTGTTCACAGAAATCATATTCATGTCCTGAGTAAGATCTTTAACTTCTCTTTGCAGCCTGGTAGGTAAGGACTTTTAAATGTGAAAACTGAAGGACTGCAGTAGTCCTGACAGCTATTTAGGAAGCTTATTAAATGGGTACAATAGCTGTTAACACACATTATTTTATTTAGCTTATTACATTTTGTCATGGTGTTTGAACTTGCCTTTTCCTGTGTTTTCATAACAGTAGCTGAAATAAGACTTGATCAAGATGTCAGATGCGTGGTGTGGTGGGTTTAACCTGGCTGTCAGCCGAACACCACTCAGCCGCTCGCTCACCCTCCCCCGGTTGGATGGAGGAGAGAATCAGAAGGGTAAAAGTGAGAAAACTTGTGGGTTGAGATAAAAACAATTTAATAGTTGAAATAAGGTTCCGTTTAAATTTCAGAAGGAACTTCTTTACAGTGAGGGTGACAGAGCACTGGGACAGGCTGCCCAGGGAGGTTGTGGAGTCTCCTTCTCTGGAGACATTCAAAACCCACCTGGATGCCTTCCTGTGTGATCTCATTTAGGTTCCTGCTCCAGCAGGGGGATTGGACTAGGTGATCTTTCGAGGTCCCTTCCAATCCCTAACATTCTGTGATTCTGTGATAAAGTAATAATGACAATAATAATTATGATAACAGTAACAATGGGATATACAGATGAGTGAGGCACAGTGCAGTTGCTCACAACCTGCTGACCGTTGCCCAGCCCGTTCCCTAGCTAGCAATGCCAGAGCAGAGAAAATCCTGAAACTGCAGTCCCAGAAGAGTGAGAGAGAGCCCGAGAGGTCACTGGTCAGCCCTCATTAATATACTGAA
Organism: Antrostomus carolinensis; assembly: GCF_000700745.2. Taxonomy (NCBI): domain Eukaryota; kingdom Metazoa; phylum Chordata; class Aves; order Caprimulgiformes; family Caprimulgidae; genus Antrostomus; species Antrostomus carolinensis. Next base: position 70,147 of record NW_010309885.1, on the reverse strand, counting down.
TGTCATGTGATGTGATATGGAATATCCCGCTGGAATATCCAAATGACAGTTTGGGTTTGCTAATTTACTACGCTCCCCCAAGTTTCTTCTGCACCTGCAGACTAGTAAAACATGGAAATTTAGGAGGTCCTTGACTTTCTTAGTAACAACTAAAACCATCAGTACATTATCAACATTTTTCTCGTAACAAATCCCATACTGAAACCAAAACAGCACTATTCTAGCTACTGAGAAGAAAATGATCTCTATCGCAGCTGAAACCAGGACACATGGTAACGCTGTGTGGGTGTCTTCTGGAATCAACGTGCCATAAAGAGAGAAAGGAGTGATATGAGAGGTGTGAATATAATGAAGAGCTGTAGTAGTATCCAAAGGTGTTGCAGACTGGCTCGTTGAAGTTGTGCAAAGGGTTTTCAATGAAATTCAGTAACTTTTGGAAGAGCAGAAAGTGATTTTTTTGAATGGCAGGGGAAACCTTTCCGGTGTCAGTGCCATGAGAACACGGCTGTCTCTGCTGGTAACCTAGACTTTTGGTTGGGGATTGTAGGAGTGCTATGATCACGTGTGTTTAACGAGTATTGAGTCATCTTATCTAAAATGGCAGGATTCAGCTAATGAACATGATGTATAATCCACTGAACAAGAGGTTTGAACTTAGTGAATTTTATCCTTTCTCTATGTTATCATCACTTTTGTGTAGTAGTACAGAGGGGGCAATTATAAGAAAAGAAGGTTAATTATGAAGAAGTTTTTTTCAAACACGATCTGAACTTGAAATTTTATTGCTGGCAATGAGGGGGCTCCCCTAGGATGCAGTAGCCTATACGCTGGAGAAACTGAGCACTTCTATATTTCAGTTAGTGCCAAGTCAGCTCTGAGGCTAATTAATCAAAACAAATTTACCATTAAGCCCAGGAAGGAAGACTAATTAAGTAGCCAGTTAAGAAAAAGTGCTGAAGGAAAGACCAACCTTAAGGGGAAAGTATGAGACTCCCGGCATTGGCCCATGAAGGACAATTAAGTGATAATTGCAGAGGCCTTTTTGCATCCAGCGAATGCTCTCTGACTTTTATTATGGCTGATTTCCTTCGTATTAGGAGAAGCAGACATTCTCCTGTTGGGCAGCTAAGCTTTGCTGGGTGCTCTTAAGGTAATTCGGAGGTAAAGCACAGAGGTCGCTGCAGGAATAAATTAGGACACAGCTGCCAGACGTGAGCAGGATTTTAGCTAACAAAAAAGCCCCGCTGTATTTTAAAGGCAAAGGAACTCTAAATGTTTGCTTTATTTGCCTCTTCATTTTGTGGCGTAGCGAGTCCATCTTAGCATCCTGTTTAACCTTTCAAATTACATGGAGTGAATTATCTCATCAGAATTGGCTAACCCCACTTAAGTTCACAGAAATCATTACGTTGTCATGAAATGGCTTCTGTTGCTTACATCCTGCACCCACGCTGCGTTGACATAGTTGTGTTTCTTGATGGAAAAAAAGAGGAGAGGGAACTATAATATTGTTTTTACTGAAAAGAATTTAGCTTCTCTTCTGAAGGTCTTTTTAAGCTTGCAAAACTCACCTCTGGTGAGATGCTGAGGGTTGCAAATGCGGGAGATGCCCCAGTCCTGCGCCACTCCTTGCCATTTTCATGGAACTGTGATGCTGATGAAGTACAAAACCTGTCTTAATTGAACACACACATGGGCTAAGAATTAAATTAAATGTGTCTCCTTTTTTTTTGTGAGCTTATCTGGAACTTGAATTCAGAAGTTACAAAGAAGGGGTCTCCTCATGTATTAAAAAAAGGCATTGATAGTAATTTCCTTTTCTTTGTGAAATTCCATGTCCACATGCTGCCAGTGTGTCCTGCTATGCAAGTTGGCCGTTGTCTCCTTGAAGTCTCTGTCACAGGTGCACTTTTGTCCTTTTTTTTTTTTTCCCCAGCTCCTCAGCTGCTCTACCGCGTTTCAGTCTGCTCCTTCATTTTTTTGTCTTGCCACCTGAATTAATTTCTTGCCTTTTTTGGATGCATTTCCCTTACCAAAGGTTTATTTTTTGTCTTTGTGTGCTTGCAAGGATTGTATCATTTTTCTAACTCAGTTCCAGGTATCTGAATTATTTCAGAGGTGTTCTTATGCCTGAAGGTTCCTTTGCTACCTCTCCTTCAAGCTTTGTACAGGGCCTGGCAAAGCTCCCAATTTTCTCGTTCAGAGAAGTGATGCAAAGCTGCCTTTGGCCTCCATTCTTTGAAAGACTTCTTCGTAGTTTTAATCCCAAGAAGGTCGATTTAGGATGTCACTGGCAAGGCATTTGTTATCATTGTCATCTGCCATTTTCCAGACTGCAGAAGCATAACTGAGACCGCTTCAGGCCCACATGGTTGCCCTTGAGCCTCAGCCATCTGTTGAGGCTGGCTCTGCAGTGCCAAAAGAGTCTGTCCCAGCACCGTTCTCCCTGTCCAGCCTTATCTCAGAGCATCGTAGCATTGTGCTTTTTGCTCCTCTTGCAGCACTAATTCAGCGCGCTGGTGACTTCCTTTGCCTTGGCACAATCTTGCGGCAGCTCTGCCATCACTTAGGCACCACGCCATACCCTGATTTTGTGTTGGCAGGCTAGTCCAGGCATTCACCTGCTCTTACATCTTCATTCCTCTTGCCATTGGGAATGCCGTTTGGCACCAGCTGGTTTTGGCACAGAGGTCTGGCATGGCAGCGCGTGCCCATTGCTGCAGATATGGATGTGGACACGTATGCCCTCTCACACTTTGTTGCTACCTGACTTCTGGTAAATGCCAGGAGAAAATAATCCTCCTGGTTTTTGGTGTTTCTGCGGTGTCTAAGGAAGAGCCTGGACTGAATAAGCTGGGAGAGCTGGGTGCCCTTTCATAGTCATCTTCATCTATTTCTCTTGGAGACAGAGCAAGCTCATTTGACATGTCCTTCCATGTGGGACAGCTCTGTCCACACAGTTCAGAACCTGCTGTCTCCATTCTACCCTACTTATTGCCCATGGGAGGGAGTGTGTGTATTTGCAAAGTACATTAGAGTGTTTGTGTTTGTACTTGGCATCCTCATTCCTATGACTGTGGTTGCTGTGGAGAGGTCAAGAGGTACAGAAGAGATGGACAGACAAAAGCTAATATGTGGGGAAAGAGATCAGAATCCAGGGCAACCGGCTCTAGGTGGTCCTGCTTGAGTGGAAGGGTCCAGAGGTCCCTTCCAACCTCAATGTGAAACTGGGAGACTCCCATGCTATGGAATCTGCTTTTCACTATAAGTTTAGTTCGCATTTGTGTTGGGAGGACCCTTTATGCCGTACATCTCGAGTGGAGGGCCTTTTCCATGTCACACAGCAGGCTGTGAATACACCCACTGGAAGAGTGCGTGGGGTGTACCAGAGCACTTGGCCACTGGTGAACAGCCACTGCTTTCCCTTTCTCCATAGTAGAAGATGAAATGCGCGTACTAAGTTGTGTTACAACTGTCAGCTTTGACTTTCCCCTTCTGGTCATTGAGGTGTTCCTCTAAGGAAGACACATTCCCGGGTTTGATGATAAATCCACTGATGGGTTTTGGGGAATTAGCTAATAATTTTCTGCCCATATATCCCAAAACATTTCAGTATCAGCTGTTTTGCTAGTGGGCTGTTGTTTTCACTTGCAAGTCTTAACAGTGGTCTTCATTCTGTATGTGGGCTTTAAGTGGCTGCTTTTCCCATGTGATTCTACATCTGGAGTAATAGTCCTCAGCTGTTGCTTGATGTGGTGAGTTCCATCAGATGTTATTCTCTCAGATGGTAACAGTTTTAATTCTTGGACTTCTCCCTCCTGTGGGCAGCTGTGTGTGGCCTTTGGGACTGTAAATCATAGATGGTGGACCATTTGTGTAACCGTGAGCTTACGTGAGTTAAAATACACACGAGATCTTTATAAAACCGGCATGAAACATACACTCCTTAACTACTGATGCCTCTTGGTCCTGCTCAAAATACAACATTTCATATCAGGGATAGCATAAGAAGATACAAGCAGAAAAAGCGTCAGTGTCACAACCAGGTGTGGCTTTGACAACTCCAGACTTTGCACAGAGGAACGCATTCGCTGGAGACCACAGTTAGTTAAATTAGATTAGGCTAATGTGCTCTTTTGGGCATAATTGAAATGATGCTAATATTTTTATTGATTTGCCACTGGGGTATGTGAATGCTCTAATGTCCTCGCTGCTGTGAGTACAATTTGCAGTTGTTCCACTTTACTGTCTAGTAACTCCCTAATATTATGGCACAGCCAAATAGGCCTTTTTAAGACTATGTTAATTTGAACTAATTTCTTTTCTTTTTATCATTTAGACCAAAAGCAAGAAGCATGTTGGAGACCTCTTCCCCATAACTTTGCCTGCAAATTGAAGATCATCTAATGCAAAGGAGTTCTAAAGAACACTGTAACTACCATGCAACTAGAAATACACCCTAGTTTTGGAGGCAGGTTGTTTCACTGATCTTAAAAGATCTTTCTCCAGTGTAAATTGTAAATACATTGTTACAAAGTATTTTTCTTTTATATCAATAAATATTAAATAATGCAAATCAGTTTTTATTTCTTTGATTTCTAAGTCATTTAAGAATTAATTTTCTAGTAGTCTGTGCGGTTTTGAAAATGTAGGTAATTGCATGAATTTGACTTGTAAATATTTATAAATAATGTGAGCTACCTTGAGTGGCTTCAAGGATGTCACCAACAGTGAAAGCTTTCAACTGTTCTGTTGGAGTTGTTGAAACTCTTAAAATGAGTTTGAAAGTAAAATATTTTTCATAGAATAGAATCATAGAGTAATTTAGGTTAGAAAAGAACTTTAAGATCATTGAGTCCAACCCTAAGCCTAACACTGCCAAGTCCACCACTAAACCACGTCCCCAAGCACCACATCTACCTGTCTTTTAAATACCTCCAGGGATGGTGACTCAAACACTTCCCTGGGCAGCCTGTTCCAGTGCTTGACAACACTTTCAGTGAAGAAATTTTTCCTGATATCTGATCTAAACCTCCCTTGGCGCAACTTGAGGCCATTTTCCTCTTGTCCCGTCTCTTTTTACTTAGGAGAAGAGATCAACACCCACCTTGCTACAATTTCCTTTCAGGTAGTTGTAGAGAGTGATGAGGTTTCCCCTCACCCTCTTTTTCTCCAGGCTAAACAACCCCAGTTCCCTCAGCCGCTCCTCATAAGACTTGTTCTCCAGACAAGTCTTCACGAGCTTTGTTGTGCCTCAATGTCCTTCATGTAGTGAGGGGCCCAGAACTGAACCCAGCACTCGAGGTGCAACCTCACCAGTGCTGAGTACAGGGGCACAATCACTTCACTGGTCCTGCTGGCCACACTGTTCCTGATCGAGGCCAGGATGCTGTTGGCTGCCTTGGCCACCTGAGCACACTGCTGGCTCATGTTCAGTAGGCTCTTGACCAGCACCCCCAGGTCCTTTTCTGCTGGGCAGTTCTCCAGCCACCCCTCCCCAAGCCTGTAGCGCTGCATGGGGCTGTTGTGACCCAAGTGCAAGACCCAGCACTTGACCTTGTTGAACCTCAGATGCCATTACATATTAACTTTGAAAAAAACAATGTTCCTCATTGATAGTGGCTTTGGTTCCAGTTCCAATCCCTGCTGTTCCTGACATAGTTACACAGAAACTCTGGGTTGAAATATTGCAGAATTCTTTTGGTTTTCAGGTAAATCATAAACAGAGCTACGTTCTGCTGCCGTGTTGCGATTGTTCAGTGCTCTTCAGATTTGGTATGTGATGACTTACACTCTCCTCTACATTCTCTGAAATTTTCAAGGTGTTTCCATTTAGCTGGAGATGGTGCTCCCTGAGAGTTACCTATTACAGCAGGTCCTGCATAGTCATCAGAGTGAAAGAAAATGAAACCACCTCCCATCCCTTTGGGAAAATACGGTCCATTAGTTTTTCATTTGCCAGGAGCATCAGTTTTTAATATTTTTCCCTTTCCCTTTATCTCCTGGGAATATCAATCTGCATAGATCTATTATTAATTCCACAGCAACGAGCTCATTTTCTCAAAAATCTTTACTGTGGGTAGTAAAAGTAGGTCTCCCTAGGAAGGATGTAAAATCCAAATTGGACTCAAGTAAACTGCACATAGTGCTGGGTTGTTGTTGTTGGGTTTCTTTTTGGTGGTTTTGGAGTGTGGTTGTTTTGGAGTGTGGTTGTTGGTTTTGGGTTGGTTTTTTTTAAAGTATCTTTGCCTCATGTGAACTCACTGGTTTTGTTATAAGGTAAGTGCTGTAGAGCTGTCAAGCGTTTAGAACTTGGGAGTCTGTATCAGCATTAAAACAAATCTGGAACCAAAAGGATTTTTGAAGCTGAGCGGGTGAGGAAAAAACCTTCTGAACAGCAGTGCACTATGCTATGGATGATAACATATTAAGTTATTGAATGTTGCAGAGAAGGCAGCAAGAGGGGTTTTCCACTCCTGGAAGGTTCCATAAGCTCCGTTTATAACGTTCATTCCCATCAATCCCACCCAAGCAGCACTTGTTGGCATTTTGTCGGGTAGAGCCTTGCTGAAGCGCAGGCTTTGGACCTACAGTTCTCGTGGTTCTTGAAGCCCTGTCTCCGTTCCAGGAAGTATTTATCTTTAATTACAGCACTGGAGAATCCGGCTCTAACACTTGGCCGCCTGCTGCCTGTTCTGCCTGCCCGGGTCAGCGCACCCACGTCCTCAACACTTGTGCCTCTGGGCTGTGTGAAACGAGAAGGGGAGGCTGGTGCCATGTTCTGCTTTTGCTAGGATAGAGTTAATTTTCTTCTTAGCAGCTAGAATAGCTGTGTTTTAGTTTCAGTGTAGGATTTGTTACGTGAAGAATGTTGATAAGATTCCTTCTAATTCTCTCCCCTACTCCCTGGATGGAGGGGAGTGTGAGAGCCGGCTGTGTTTGGCTGCAAGCCAGAAGGGTGAACATCACATGCAACCTTCTTGTAGAGAGCACAAAACTGATGTGACTTGGGTGCTGTTCCATTCTGGTGAGCTGCTGCGTAGGTTGCTTTGTAGGACTCCTTCTTTTTTTGATCTGGGGACTCTCTTCCCTCATCCTGATTGCTCAGATGAGGTCATGCTCTCTTGTGCTCGCGGTCTGACATGAGGAATTGGTACTACTTTTCTTCACTGCCGTGTTTTGGAGATGCTTTCATCCAGAACAGTCCATCACAGTTCCTTGTTAATTGGCTCAAATCAATGCATTGGACAGAAACAGCAATAACCACTCTGTCACGTACTGTATTTTGATAAGCAGGAAGGTTGTCAATACGTCTGTTTCTTTTACCTACCTTAACCTGGAAGAATCAGAACATGTGCCCTTCCTATGCCAATGAGACTCAGTTGTAACTTGATAGAAAGAGTGCAGTTTCAGTAAAATCTATGTGACCTGGTATTAACTTTTAGAAAGCAAGGAGCTGCTTTGTCTTGTAGTTTAGATTTTTTGTTTGTTTGTGGGTTTTTTGTTTGTTTGTGGGGTTTTTTTGTTTTTTTGAGGGTGTGGTATGATCTTTTTTCAATTTCTCCAGTGATCATAGGTGTAGTGTTTCAAGTTTGTCATGTCACTGGAAGGTCTAAAAAGTTTCAGGAGTTGTAAGAAATGATAAACAGGTAAGGTGTGCAATTCATAGGAGGCACAACAGAAGCTGAGGCTAAATTTCTCTTGCATGTCAAATAGTTCAACTTAAATATTATCTTAATGGATAAAAAGACAAGTTGTTTTGTTTTTTTTTTTAATTATCCCAATTGACTTGTTTTCTCTTGCTGCATAGTGGGAGGAGGCAGGTTATCCAGTGGCCCAGGGCCAAGCAAAGGCACCAGTGGTTATCCTGTATCCCAGTTACTTGCCTGGCATGTGAGTTACTTGCCTGGCACATGGCATGAGCCACAGAGTCGCTGCTCGGGGATTACGAAGCCGGTTCTGAGCTCATCTGCTCATTTGTACCTTGAGATGTGTTGGATGTGAAGGTAAATGCTTGTACCTGGGACTTGAGAACAGCTTCTGAAACTCCACGTTGTCCAGTGGTGGTAGGAGGGATTATTGAAAGTCACAGTTATTACACACCTTTGGCAGCTCAGAGTTGGTTTTACCATGTGAGTCTCTCGCGTATTTTCAGTATCTTGAGTTAAAAGGATCCTCCTCTCCTGTAAGGAGCAGTGTGGTCACACTGGTAATGTGGTCTGCTGGTGCACAACTGTGACTGCTTTCTCATGTGATTCAGTTATTACTAAAATAAGACCCTTCTTCCTCTGCAGATAAGGAGGTTTCACTTGTCTGTTATGGATTGTGTGATTTTCATTTTTATTTTATTTTCCCTTTCTGTTTTGAACTGGCTGTTATCCATACACATACTTCACTGAAGGAATGTATGTCAAACCAGTGCCAAACGTTTTGCAGCCTAAGGAATTAAGACTGTAGAGTGGAGTTCATTATGTTGTGCAAACAAAGCCAAGGGACGAGGTGTGGAAAGCTCTCCTGGCTGCTCTCTTGACACCGGGGAAAGGTTTCCTGTGCCGCAATAACCTTGCTTTGCTTCTGGTGCTGCCCCAGCCTGGTGAAGCTCTGCCTCACACCACTCCTACTGCCATTGTATCTGCTTTCTCCTGCGCTTTCCGAGATCTCAGTCTGTGCAAGAGGCAGAGAGAAGCCTATTTCCAGCTCAGATTGATTGTATTTGATTTTTTTTTTTGTCATGAAAGAAATAAACATAATATAACTAATCCATAGGATTTACAGATGGGAGTTCAGCCAGCCCTGAAGACTCATGGGCTCCAAGTCCTGTGCTTGATTATTTTAAATTTATGACCTAAAATTCAAGCTGCTTTAGGTTACTCTCTGCTAAATGTTGCAGAAAAAAAGGCACTTGGGCCAGCAGTGAGCCAAGGGAACTCGAGCAAGAGGTAGCCTGGTGTTTACTGCCTGGGGTAAACCTGCTGCTGGTTACATTTCTCTCACACTCACACAGGGTGAGTGGTGTGAACACTTCTGAATTGGCAAAAAAATATTAACATGGTGGCTTTTGGCCATTGATGTCTCTTCCCCTCTCTCCTTGAAGTTAAGCAGGGAATGCAAGCGATTTGACCAGAATAAACAAGTCAGAAAAGTGCACTTGGCTTTCAAAAATGGGGGTTTTTTTTGGTTTTTTTTTCAGATTTGTTCGGTATCTCACATCCTCTATACCCCTGTTCTCTAGGCTAGCACAGCGGCTGGTAAAATCAATGCGGGAGCAAGTGGACACAAAAAAATAGTCAAAATACACTGAAAATATATTTGAATGAGTTTTTTCCCAGGTTTGAGCGTGCCTGTTGCTCTTCTCCCTTTTCCTGTGTGCCTAGGCTCCCGTGTGCCAAGCCTCTGCAGAGGACTGAAGACACATCCTTGGAGCTGGATGCAGGGCTGTGCCTCTGCTGAAGGCTGGCCAAGTGGCCCGCTCGGTGCCGAGTATGCAGCTGCCGTCTGCCTTCCACCATCTCAAGGCTGCTGTGAGGGATGCTGCTTCCCAGGGAAGAAGCCTTGCCGCGCTGCCCTGGGCTCCAGAAGGCAGGAGCTGGAAGAGGGAGGAAACCACGCCAAGCTTACAGCGCTGTGGAAGGGATGCACAGAGATTTATACTCAGGCAGAGGAGGCCAGCGTCCACCAGCGATCAGCAGCCCTGCTCTGCTCAGGAGGCATCTGTTCCGTGTTGGTGCACACAGTTCTGCTGGTGGCAGTGTTTGCTTTTCGTCTGGCTCTGGTTTTGAGAGCTCTGCTCTGTCCAACAGTTGAGTCACTCTTTTAAGTTATCTAGTATCTCTGCGCTGAGCCTACTGCCCTCCATTGACTTACCTTTTCAGAGGTTTGTTCCTGTGATCCTACTTAGCGCTTTCTTTTGTTTATTATTTGTATTTTTAATTAAGTGAGGACAGTTGTTGTCTTGTTTATATCCATGAAAACTGGAGCCATGGGCTTTCCATCACTAAATTTATACGTAGGCAGAACTGCTATCACAATCCCGGACTGCTCCATACAGGCATATGTTTTCATTTCGAGGGCCTGTGTTTACAGAAGAGAACAACAGTGCTACAAGGGTTGACGTTCAGTGAAGCACATACAATGGCTTGGAGCTTCTAGCCCAAATATTGCCAAACTTAACGACTCTGCAGGTGAAATTTTATTTCTTTTATTGCAGACCATTATAAGAAGCGCAACTGAATGGGAACATATATAGAAAAGAGCTAATATTTAACCCAATGTCTCCCCTGAATGATAGCAATACCAAGACTGTGGATGTAGCTAATAAAGAATAGTCGTCCTTTTTAGTCACACACCTTGCTTCCTCCATCAGGTACGTATTCAAACTCTGTCTCGGGAGTGGTATATTTTCCTCTGTGCTCTGTAAGTGAAGTTTTGTGATTGCAAGACGTAGCTTCTGTTTTCCACTAGAGGCCAATAAAGTGTAGGACAAAGCTGCTGCAAGGCTTTCAGCAGAAAGCCCCATCTTTTTTCCCTTACAGACCTGTTGCTCAATGGTTGTATTTCCATCTTGATGATTATTTCTTCTTTTAGAAATGGTTCTCCCTCTAATGAAGTGGAATTCAATTGTTAAGTCTTCCTTCCAGTGTTTTGTTCCCAAAACCTTCACAGAGTTAAAGAATTACCCTCTTGATTGGCTCATACGTATTCTTTCCACGATTTCAATTCCTGGCTCTTAACCATGTAGCAGCCTCCATGGAATAAAGGGGACGTCAAAAAGGGGATGGAAAGAGAGTGGGTAATACCTGTGCTTTGGTCTTTTATTTAAGAGTTTCAGGAAATAGCATGCCTTTAGCTATCTTATTTTACTGGGCATCTTCCTAATTTTTGTGTTTAGCAGCGACCAAGCCAAAGCGATCTGATTCCAGCTGAGGGACAGGGTCCTGTCCACACTCTGTCATCAGTCTGCCTGAGTGCCTTTGCCTCCTGACTCCTCTGGTCTGTCTCAGTCCTGGGTAACAGCACTGCTCTGTTGCACATTTACTAGGAGGGTCAGGACAGCAGGATTGCTCAAGTATGAGGATGATGGTAGTGCCAGCTCTGTGTCACAGACAGGAGAAGCCATCTGGGACAATGCTTGTTGGCCTGGGAGCTACCTCATGTTTCCTGGCTCAAATCAGTGAGGAATAACTCTGCCTAGCATGTTGGTTAAAGCCAGAAATGTTTACAGCAAGATGAAGGCACTGCTTGGTGCCAATAGCTTGGAAGATAGTTTCAGATTTTGTTGCTGCCTAGCAGGGGTCTCGTGTGGGCGGTGCATTTGTGTCAGCTCCCCGTTCGCCGCGCTGCTGGGTCTGGTTATAGCACTGTGCTTTGGCTGCTCCACCTAAACTGGCAAGATTTCTGTGGAGATCGTGGGGAACTCTGCTTTAGAGGGAGCTGGGCTCCTCCTTTTGGAAGACCTGCTGCTATGGTAGGAAGCAAAACTGAGGTGGGGTTGCAGCTCAGAGGGAGGTAGCCTGAGCCAGCTTTAATCATGTGTTGGCATGGCTTAATGCAGCCCTTTTAGCCAGGGTGCCTACAACCCCCTGAGGATCTACCTGCATCTGCCAGCTCCCGACCCACCCTGTGAGCCAGAAGGGCTCTGCTGCAGTGTTTCTTTGGTCAGAAAGATGACATCAAGCCCAGGCACACTCTGCATGAGACAGGCTGTAACCCATGAGGTTGAGTGTCCCCTCCAGCTTCGTTCATCTACAGAAGATTCCCTAATCCAGCAGGATGGGGTGCTTTGGAGTTTATACCATAGACTTGCTCTTCCAGAATACGTGGTGTTTGCAGTATCACAATGTTTGTGAGGCAGGGGCCTCTGGAAACCAACCCTGAGCTGCCAGTGACTTCAGTGAATATTGAATGCCTTACTGTCTGCTGAAGAAAGCTGATTCATTATTATTATTTACTCCTCATTAACACTGGTGTAACACAGCAGGGAATCAAGAGCAGCTTCCTGGCCATTACCTGGTGCTGCTGGTGGCTGCGTGTGTACAGTGCCATGGTGTTATGCTCATGCAGGACCTACGACTGGGGGAGGTACCAACTGGTAGAAATGGGGAATAAAGGAAGCAGAGGGAATCTGGCTTGGCTTTATTATCCCTGGTACGAGTAGTGTCACAAACACTCATATGGTAAATAACATAAAATGAAAAAGTAGTGGGAAGTTAGACTGACACATCAGCTTTCGGCCTAAAAGAGTCTACAGCTATTTTTGTGAAATGAGCACTTTTGTGTATTACCGGTCACACATGCTGTTTAATTTCCCTTGCCTTCCTGCTGTGCATCTTCTCTTTCTCTTATACATGGATATCAAATAAAGTGTCAGTGGGAATCAGTGTTAACGTTAAATGCTCAGTACCTGTTTTGATCCTCTTTGTGTGTGTTCAGATATGCCTGAAAGATTAGGACCTTATAGTACAAGGTGCTATGCAAACAAAAAGAAAGACACTCTGCTCTACAGTGTTTATGTTCTAATTGGCAAGGGGAAAAAAAAAAAGTGTAATTTTTCTGGTGTTTCTATGGTACTTGAAACAGTGGGGCCAGGGCCTCTAGACACCAAGTCAGTATTAATAATTCTTTGTTTTCTCAAAGAATGGTGTTATCGAGTTACTTTCTTGCTATAACTTGAGCAAAGAGAAACAGGTGCATAGTCTGAAATGTGAGCCCCAAGTTCCTTGCGGAGTCTCAGGACAAGCACATCTCTCTGCTGAGGTTCATCACATCAGAGATGCTCAAATGAGAAAAGGGACTTGAGGGCTTTTCCTCGCTTTAACCCCAAGGTGCTATTTCCCTTGGCAAGTGACAGTCCCTTTCTGTCTAGCTTTCTCCCCATCATGTAAAATGGGCAAGTTGGAAACCTGGACTTTATCCCCAGTGGTGGAAGAGCCCTGGGTAAGGGCAGGAGCCACAGGTCCGGGAGATGCTGAGCAGAGGCGATGGCTCTCGCATCATTTGTGCACACACAGATGGAGGATATTTTTAATACTTTTTAGTACGTTAAATTAGAGGAATGTTCAGCCCTGTTTCTCAGGGCAGATACTAATTCTGGAGGCTGGGTATGTCCGGGAAATAAGTTCCTGCTCCTCCTAGCATGGGCTGATTTCGGGTGAGGCTGGCAGCCCTCCTGCCATGCTCAGGCAGCTCTGCGTTGGGCCAAGGCAGAGGCTTACGCTGGCACCAAACCTGAACTCCCATTCACCTGGCACCAACAGCTGCATTGAGGCTTGTTTCAAGGTGCTCTCACGGGGGAAAATACTATTAGATGAGTGCATGTAGTATTTTATATTAAGCCTTTTATGCCGTCCCTAATATCGCACGTCAGCGGGACGCTTGCGAATGAGCAGGAATGTTTGATCTGGTCCTGTAATTTTGTTAACTGCTTCTCCTTATATTAATTTACATGTGGGCGATTCTGTAAGAAACTATAGCAGAATTTAATAACACTAATATTAAAAAACCAATATCAGGTCTGCATATTTCCATCTGATTAGTAGTTTTTCTCGTCATTAAATTACGCATTTTTAATACAAGGCCTTCATTTCTCTGCAATAACGTGGCACCACAGCCCTCTGTGTAAAGCGAGCACATTTCAGTGTCCCCCTTTGCTGGTGCTGGATGCAAATTTCCTTGTTTCTCAGTAATTTTTTTCTGTATCCATCACACCACTTGCCTTTGCTTGCCTAGAAGAAAAAGGTCATTGTAAATCCTGATTATTCTTGGAAGTTGCTCACACACTTATTTCCTAGACTTGATATGTTTCATCGTCGAGCACATCAGAAATAGATTTGGTAAAAAATGGAAATTTTTCTGAGAGAAACTGTTAGTGATTCTTTCTGTTTGTGAGTTTCCCCCTCCTCCATATAAAGCATTTTTGACAAATACAAAAAAACCCCGTGAATTGAAACTGTTTTTCATTTTGATTTGAAGAGCTGAAGTGGAATAAAGTTATTCTTCTTTTAAGACTTTCCATATTTTTTTTTCACAGGGGAGAACAGATGAGAATTCACTCTTCACCTAACTGTAATCTTTAAGTGATTCTCCAAAGCCAGCACCCGCAAAGTGCGGTTAAAATAATAACGAGAGAGCTCAAGATCTCCCTGAAGTCAATTGCAAAAGGTGTGTTGAATTCACTGAAGCTAGGACATCATGCTGCTGGGGTTACTGAGGAAATACCTCTCATTCTTGATGCCCTCAAGGTTTATTTGGTGGGTATTTTTTTGTGTGAGGTTGATTACAAGTTCTGTCTTTTCCATGTAAAGAGCCAAGATGGGAAGTTTCACCCAGTTCACCTCTTTGTACTTTCTCATCAAAGCATCACATTGGGCCAGAGAGCTGTGAAAAATGGTGAGATCTCAGATGGCTTCAGTCTCTGCTCTTGCACTTGGCCCTTGTCATGGCTGACTCTGGCTTGGTACCAGCCTTGGCTCTGTTTGCCACAAGAGGATCACGCAGAGATGGAAACCCTTGCCCAGCATCCCTGCCAGTGGGTACACACAGCTCTGCTCTACTTCAGGGTTCAAGGTGTAGTCAGTTCCAGTTCAATGGGGCCTGTCAGTGTTTCAGGGGAGACTGGTGGAGGAGACACCATGAAATCCAGCTCTTCCTTCCTGTTCATCAGAAGACTTGGAATAGCTGCAACCCAAGTAGCTCCTATGGTCTTTGTAAGAAGAAAATTAAAGCAGATGGAGTTGCTAAACTCCAGTTTGGACAGGTATAGTCTGAACAGATTCAGGAGAAAATGAAAAAAGGTTTCAATGTTTTGAGGGGAGAAAGAGCAAAAAGAAAGTTTTCAAGCCCTAAATCCTCCATGGGCCAATATTGTGTTTGTGTGATTTCAGAGAAAAACATAATGTAGAAAAGTATATTGTGAACATTTTTCATGAGGGAGTAAGTGGAAGATGCAAGAAATACTTTTCTGACTCCAATTCTGAGCACGTGCAAATGTTTCTATTGCTTTTTCTTTAAGCAGCACTGATTTTTCTGGTGTACTTCAAGTAACTCCTCTAAGGAGGTTGTTTACAACACTGATACTGTCCTAAGGCAAACTGAAATGATGGTGAAGGTGGGCTAACCGTGCTGCCTTAGTGTCTCTCCCCTTTTGGGGAGCAATAATTGCATAGTGGGCTTTGCTTTCCTATGGACTTTCCTTGCCTGTGGTTTAGAAAATACACACATGCTGGTTATCTGATTAATTAACCAGTGCTAATTACTTTTTGTTCAGAGTTGTCCTTCATCCCCAACTACAAGTGATCTCTGCTTTTTCACTGTGGTGGAGCAGCTACCAGGGGGCTGCAGTTTGGTTTCAAGGAAGGAAATGAAGCAGCAGTTAACTTTTGGAAGATAACTCTTGCTGGGTGCTATGTCAATCCGCCCCTTAAGTAATGTCATGGATCAAACATGTTGTCCTTTGTGTGTCCCCTTCAATGCTGTGCCCGTGGGATCACATATTGTACAATTGCTTGCTGAGATTTTGCAAAAACATGAACAGGACATGGTGTCCCAAAACTGAAAAAGAATCACAGTGTAGAGAAGTTTCCAAAGAAACAGCTCTGGTTCGGGATATTTGTCCCAAAATAAGTCATTTTGTCTCAGCACTGCACGTTCATCCTTCCCCATGATGAGAGTCAGAGCTGTGACAACACGCTGGTTGAAGATGGACATAAATGATGTGTTCTCAGCATGAGTTCAGGGTCTTGGAGTGGCATGGTAGGATGGACACCATTCCAAACCGCTGCTGGAAACAGAAATTCACTTCTCGCTGCATCCACCTCCATCCTCAAGCAAGCCTTGTATGGGAAATACTGGTGTTTTTCTCCAAAGCATCAATCATTTTTCATCTCACAACTTTTTAGCTGTTAAGCGCGGCACTTGCCATGTTTCTTGGGTTCTTAAATCTGACAAAATTCAACACAATCTGCAAGAATTGTAGAGAAAAAGGAGGGAACCACTTTGTCCCGAAGAGTAGAGTTAAAATAGTTTGGCTCAAAATAATGCTTCGCTCCCTCTCAGCACGTGCTATGTGTAGGTAGTAAAAGCCAAAAAGAAAAAATAATTTAAAAAATTCTAAAATCTAAAAAAATTTCTTATGTTATAATTTTAAAAAGCAGGTAAGAAAGCAATGCATTGGGGAGGAAAAAAACCACGAGTGTGAAACAAACCTTAAGTGCTTTAGAAGGAGGGCTTGATCTTAGGTGATACAAGTGGTCCTGCCTGAAGACATGATGCTGGAGGACTTGTGTGGAGCTTGTACAAAAATCCCTGGTCACCAGTATCCTCAGTGCCAGCAAGCACGGGTTGGAGCCATGCTTTAATTGAGAGCTTAGATAAAAAGCATGTTTCTCCACTGGGGAATTTGGGTGGTATAAATCTGTACTCTTAACGGGTTTGAGTCTCGGGGGCAGGCATGCTCCCATTGCAAGCGCTTTTCCTAGGGGTAGATAAAAGCCTCCCATAAATAAAGCTTTGAAATCTTCCAGGGGAGGTTAGCAATACAAACATGGGCACATGAAGCTCAGCGTAAGCAATAATTCCACAGATTTTTATTAGAAAGTAGATATATGGGAGCAGCAATGCATGATAAATCAACCTATCTGCCTCCTTACTGCCTTTTATGATAGGCATTAGCAGTAGCGACTGTCACAGAGATCATAACTGCTTTATTTCGACTGTCTCTATAAAGTGTATTCAAATACAAGCAGTTGTTATTATTTTTTAAGTATAAACTCTTTTTCCCTGCATTGAATTGATGACAAAATTGTTCCTGGTAAACATCAAATTTAGGAGGAGGAAGGAGGGGAGGAAGGAAGGAAGGAAAGAAAGAGTGCTCTCATTTGTTTGTTTTGGCAGGGGTTTCTTGGAGCTTTGGAGGCAGCTGACGTGCAATGTCCAGTGCACCAGGACATGATTAATGCAACGTCTCCCTGCTGATGGGGTGGTTTGGGGCTGCCGATGGGAGCATGAGGATCCACTGGCCTCTCCTTTATGGTACTGGAGTGAGTTTTACTGTTGCAATGCTGATGTCACCAGTGAAACACTGTTTAATCATACTCAGTTGCCTCCTTGAGTAAATCAGTTTATATGTAACCTGATTATGCATATAATATAGACGTATAAATTAAGTAGATAATTGGTAAATAATGACATTGCCAACAAAATGATTTTAATACAAGATTAGAGAGGCTCTTAAGTGTTAAAAAATGTTTCTCTCTTTCTAGGGTAGGTTTTCAAAGACAATTAAAGGAGTTTTGCACCTAGACCTGTAAAGGCTCAGAACTGCTATTGACTTAAATTCCTGTGGGAAACCAGACACTCAGCTCTGATAGGGAACTCCCTGGAGCCCTTTATAAGCTTTGGGAAGAGGAGGCTGTTATGTTGGTATCAAAGTAATGTGTCCTTGCACCCTTCTTAACTGCTTGCTCAACAGTTACCATGCAGTGGACAACTTTGAAGCATAGAACAGTTTGAAAGGGACCTTAAAGATAATCTTGTTCCACCCCCTTGCCATGAGCAGGGACACCTCCCACTAGACCATGTTGCTCAAAGCCTCATCCAACCTGGCCTTGAACACTTCCAGGGAGGGGGCATCCACAGCTTCTCTGGGCAACCTGTTCCAGTGTCTCACCATCCTCACAGTAAAGAACTTCTTCCTAATATCTAATCTAAACCTGCCCTCTTCCAGTTTAAAGCCATTTCCCCTTGTCTTGTCACTACCTGCCCTTATGAAAAGTCCCTCCCCAGCTTTCTTGCAGGCCCCCTACAGGTACTGGAAGGCTGCTATAAGATCTCCCCAGAACCTTCTCTTCTCCAGGCTGAACAACCCCAACTCTTTTAGCCTGTCCTCATAGGAGAAGTGCTCCAGCCCTCAGATCATCAATTTGGTGAGTCGAATGCCAAATATATATTTTATTTTGAAGCTTCCCCTTTTGGATCCATGTTGTAGGAAAGACAGGAAGATGTCGTGTGAGATGGTAGCAGTACAGAAGATGAGAGGTAGTTTTGCCTGCTGTTGCATCTTCTGCTGGTTGTCCTCCTGTTAGCCACATCCATGGCAATCCCACCCCTTTCAGACTCTCCTGCCTTCCATAAAACAACCCCTGGCTGCCCTGGAGAACAATCAGACATATAATTGCAATCTTCCTCCTCTGTGGTTAGTCCTGCAAAATAGTGCTTGGTCCATATGGTGCTGCTGACACTATAGAAATGATGCTGTGGATTAATTACAGCTGGGGACACTAGGAAGAGGGAGCTTTGCGTGCGTTGCTCTCCCACGAGGTGCGCAGTTGCGAAGCAACCTGACACATCTGCCAGGGCTGTCTAAGAAACTATTAGCCAGTTGCTACCTCCTGTGCTCAAGAGCTGCAGGCAATTTCACAGTAATAGTTTCTCGGTTTCTTTCACGCAGGCAACCGTGGTGTCGAGATACTGGCTTAAATATGTATCACGGAATGGCATCCTTAATAGAGGCTTTACAGGAACAAAACGTATATGGGTAATCCACAAAGGCTGCTCGCAACTGACAGCTTTGTTATTGCGCTGAAGATGCATGGCAGGCACCGCGGGCTGGGAGCAGCCTCAGGAATGGACAGCTTTGATTCCGCTCCTGGGAATGATTCCTCAGCCCACCTGCATGGACTCAGGGGTAAAATCAGAAGCAAATATGCAGGGAGTCACAAAAAAATCCAATATTATTGCGCTGTAGAGAAGCAGAGGCAAGTTACTGGGGCTCTGGAGCACTTTGGCTTGCGGAAAAGACCACGAGTTGGTTTCCTCTGCAAACGCCAAAAGAAGGGAGATGTTCATGCAGCAAAGCTGGGACAAGTATGGAAGTCACCTAGTGTGGTCTGACGTCAAAATTAATAATTTGCCTGTTTGGGTTTTTTAGTAAGAGGAAAGCTGACCTTGAAAACAAAGGCAGTTTGGGTATGTGTGTGTGTAGCAGTAGGTTTAAGGCTCGTTGCAGGTGAATGAGGTAGGAGATAATTCTGGTTCATCTTGGAAACTTGATTTAAAGTACCTGAAAGCTTAAATGACTTTTAGCGCCTTCGGAAAACTACCTGCCTCTTCAGAGCAAGGGCAAGATCTAAATGTTGATACCACCGTCCAAGATGTGTACCCAGCGCCCGGAGACATCTCCAGCTGCACTGCTTTCCCTAAGCAGTGTTCCCTGCCCAAATGGAGGAAAAAACAGAATTAAACTCCACCAAAGGACTTGGCCCTGGATGGATGCATTAGCTGGCATTATTTTCTTGGTCGTCAAGTTTCAGCGATTCAGAACAAGTAGTGATGCCTCTCTATGGCTTTTGTGCCGTTTGCTGTCAGAGACATGAACCATAGGAAAGGACAGGGCTGTAACTTTATTTTAAGCTGGGTAGGCTGTAGCTAAATCTCCTGAATCCCTTTCAGCTTTGGAAATGGCTTTCCCCTATCTCTGCCTTCTATCCGGCGCCTTCACATTGTTTGCACTAAAAGGGGAATGATACTTTTAATCTCAAAAATGCCTTTAGAGCTTTGGAGTGGATCATTTTAAAGTCAACAGTGTTTAAAGCACATTAATGAGGGTATTCACCATAAAACAGGTTTATTTCTCTGTGTAACTGATAAATATGAATGGGAGAGAATATAAGGGAAAAGAGGTGGGAAAACAGTCGTGCTTGGAAAAGCAAACAAGTTGTGGATACATGGTGAAAGGGGTGTCGTGTTATTATAACACTATAGCTGGTTGTGAATTTTCCAGTGAAACATTTCCCCCCTCTTCCCCTGGCCTCGGGAAAATGCTTGTTTGTCTCAACTCGAACCAAATGTCCTCAAATGTTTAAATGTTTTCCTGGAGAACAGGCCAGCTTCTTGCCAGAGCACCCACCGACATCCTGGGTGATCCTCCAGGGCCGAGGGCTGGGTGGCAGCACCGTCCTCTCCCTGGGGTGCTGGCTGTCCACCTTCCCCTTGCTACCCCCGGGCTCCTGTTTCCCACTTCTAGGCAATGCCAGAGGAGGAGATACACAGACAGAAGTTTGTAATAAAATGACAATAGGGGTTTTTTTCTGGGCATACTTTAAAAAATGTAATTAAATGAGGAAAAACAAGTTTCTACCTGGAGCTTTATGGTGACAATTTTGTGGCACATGGCATATGCTTTTTCAAAACTGTATTTTCCTACCTAACAATTTCAGGTGTTAGCTCATGGCCCAGTACTTTGCCTGGTGTTTGGAAAATGGTGAGTAGTTGGGCCACACTGGGCGAATAGCATTGACTTCTTGGATAAGCTTTTAAAACAAACAGGGTAGCTGATGCTCCAGGGTAGCTGATGCTCGCCATCCTGGCTTATTCCTGTGCAGACACAGGGTAATGCAAAACGGGGGAGGGCAGAAGCAAACAGTACTGTTGCCTTCTAGCAGGCAAAAAAATTAAAGAAAAAAAAATTAAAGAAAAATTAAAATGGTCTAAAAAATAAGAAAAAAGCAGGACAGGTGGGTTCTGAGGCATCATACCCTTTTGCTTTGACACTTGCCTCTATCAGGGTAGAAGACCTGAAAGCCCAAATGTAAATCGCATGTCTGTTAAAGGTGCTAAGTAGGTGCTGGCATCCTTTGCTAAAATGAACTAGAGGGGAAAAAAAATCAAGCCAATCATTTAAATCAGGGACTTGTTCGACACTTAAGGATGTACAATATGATTATAAAACAAATCAATAAGCTTTCAGACTTTCTGAATGTCATTGCAAATGATTAGGTTACATGGATGGGTCTGAGCTCACCCCTCTCTGGCCCCAGGGAAGTCCAAAGTGTCACATTTGGACTGAACGGGGTGCACCTGGCTCAGAAATGTGAATTTTTGTCACCATTGCTGTTCCTCAAAGGACGCTTAATAAGAGAAAAAGTGGGCAGAGCTGTAACACAATATGCAACCATAGTGATACTCTTCCTTTAACATTGATAGAAATTGGCTTCTAAGAGCCATTAGGACATGTATGAAAATGTGCTATCTCTAGTAGATAATCCTGTGCCTGTGGGGCTTCTGTAAATGAGATCCCGTAACAGGCGCAGGGCAAGAGGGAGCTGTGCTCACCCTTGCAGCCGACCTTTCAGAGGTGCTTGTCATCCCCACATAGCTACTTCAGCCTTAAAGGCAGCATAGAGAGACTCATCATGAGTGGCAGGACCTGATGAAAGCTTCATAGAAAATTTCATAGAATATTGTGAGTTGGAAGGGACCACAAGGATCATCAAGTCCAGCTCTTGCCCCTGCATAGAACAATCCCAACCAAGATTCAAACCATGTGTCTGAGGGTGTTGTCCAAATGCTTCTTGAATCTTGTCAGGCTTGGTGCCATGACCACCCCCCTGGGGAGCTTGTTCCAGTTGTCCACCACCCTCTGGGGGAAGAACCTTGTCCTAATGTCCAACCTAAACCTCCCCTGGCACATCTTCTTGTCATTTCCTCTGGTCCCATCCCTGGTCACCAGAGAGAAGAGATCAGCACCTGCCCCTCCTCTTCCCCTTGTGAGGAAGTTATAGACCGTGATGAGATCTCCTCTCAGTCTCCTCTTCTCCAGGCTGAACAAACCAAGCTACTTCAGCTTGCAGAACTGGCCTTGCTCATCTGAGTCTCTGTTGCCTGGATCCCCTGTAGCTATTCAGGCCTGTGTAAGGCCAAATTGGAGAGGTTTTAAAGAGGAGAAATCCTCCCCCCCACCGCTCCCCCCCCATCCAACTGCACTGTGGTGCTGAAGATCTTAAACAGATTGAAATGCAAAGCAAAAAAAAAAATTAAAGAAAAAAATAATGTAATAACACATTTACATTACCACTGTGCTCTGGGCTCCACAACAATTTTAACTTAGTCCCCATGAGGCTACAGAGTAGTTTTGACTGTGGACATGTTTACTTTAATATTGTAATAACTGTGTGTAAAGTAATTGATTTGTAGTCACTATGGCAACTATAACCTTGTATTTTCTAATGCCAGGGTTCAAAATGTTAACCTGAATGGGTTTTTTGCTGTAGATTTTGCATTCCATTTCTTTAATTTCTGAAGTGTGTGTTTTTATTCCTCCTTTAGCAAGAAACATTGTTCCAGCTGACAGAGTTGAGAATGCATTTTCAAGACAAAAGGCTTTAAAACAACCAACTTTTCTTGCTATGATGCTGCACTCCCCAGCACTGGTGGCAGGTTAAATACATCTCTAATCATGGTAAACTGTAAGAAATATTAACTTCCAAATGGAATAATTTTCATTATTGCCCGATTCTTTACTCTGAACTGGTTCAGCTACAATGTTGGGAAATACCAAAATAGAAATAGGTACCCTTGATCAGACTGAGTGGCAAGCTTGACAACTCCATCCAGTTAGCACCATCTGTATTATATTAGGACTCGTTTTGGAGAGGACTGGAGGCAGCCTCTATATCCAGTAGCTTTACCCTTAAAAGAAGGGCCCCACTACTGGTGTTAATGGGAGGGTCTGGGAGCTGAGTTTCTTTGAAAACCTGGCTTTTTCTGTCAATTAACTCACTCTGTGGGTAGTCCTGCCAGGTAAGCCCTTAAGAGATGTGTAATTGTACCCTTTGGCTGCAAAAAATAAATCCTCATTCTCTGTCCTCTTCGTTACACTAATCCTTCCCTCCTGCTCTTGTTGGACAAGAAGATTAATACTCATTCTATGCCGCTCTTTCGAGGGCTTTCTGAAATAACCTGGTTTTTTTTCTTTCCCCTGCATCCTCTTTAGCCTTTTTTTTTTTTTTTTTTTGTGGACCTGTTATTGAGGTGAGAGATAGCCCACTTCAAAGCTTCAAGAAACCACAGGAAAAAAATAACAGGAACTTCCCCCTTACCCATTCTGCTTCAGAATGAAGATTTCAAACCAATTTTGCTCTCAGCATTTTGAAGCCTTGCTCCTTTTTCTACCCACTAAGTACTTCTTCATTTCCAAGTTGATTCCAGCTTTCTTTCTAAAGATACGGAGATGATCTTCAGCACTAGTAAGAAGATAGCAGAGTAATCATTAAAAAGAGAAGGCCTGACTTTCCATGCAAATCGACTCTGAGCCACTTAGATATTTATATGGGAAGAAAGGAAAGTCCTCCTGACTTCCATGTCACTTCTGTACCAGAATTCCTGGGGTAAGAGCAACGTTTGCTATAAAAGTGGGGTTTGGGCTGATGTTCTGTTTACAAGTTTATGCTTAGCTATGGAAGTGGTTTTGGGTGAAAGAAAGAAGGACAGATATTTTCAAGAAGTGTATGGAAACAAAGTGAAAATTGGGAAATAAAGAAGAAATGACTCAGCTTTTAATTTTGTGAACAAATTCTTTCATCAGGGTGAAAAGCCTGTCTTCAAACATGGAATAAAAAGTTTCATTTTGAGTCAAACAAATAGTTTTGGTTAACCCAAAGCGTGTCATATGGTAGTGCTCACATTTTATATGCCATGGATCCTTAATAACGTGGGATAATTTGGAATATTATTCTACAAGTAGAATAGATTTTGGAAAAAAATTGCTGCCATATGTGGCTTCCCTTGTATGGGAGGCATGCAAATAAGGAAATACATCCTGAGGAGCTTTATACAATTTTCACCCATCATTATCTTCCTTGAACAAAACAATCTTTCACTATATAACTGTAGGCATCAAAATACTTTAGCAAGTGAGTAGTTCTGATAAAGTTGAGGTGTTTGGATATTTCGCTTCTGGTTTAGGATAGGGATGAGAGACTACAAGTGTCCACCGAGACATTTGTTGAAGCCTGCATAGGTACAGTCAGCTAAGGGCCGTGAGCATGTGATCTGTACCATTTCTTCTCTGTGCCACAGAGCGCCTGGCCTACAGCAGGATCCATAGTGTGAATACTTTCGTATTGATACTTGATAAGCTGATGCCCCGTGGATCTGATTGTAAGACCATTCTACTTTTATATTTTGAACTATCACTGACTTTGCTGGTAAATTGGCTTAGGTAGCCCAAAGCACTTTTTGCTGATCTTCTGCATTGCCTTCCCTGTGCAGCCAACAGCTAAGCTGCTGTAACCACCAGGTCAGCATTAAACCCAGCAGATTTGTGGTGCAAATACTTGCATGATGATGTTTTTTCAGCCATCCCTGGAGGCTGTGGGTGCCTTGGAGATTCCTGGAACAAAAAACCCAGGTGAAGGGGAATTGGAGGAAAAATATCACTAAGAAACATTGCTAGAAGTACTCTATGGGAAGCAGTCATAGAATTATAGAATGTTGTGAGTTGGAAGGGACCCATAAGTATCATTGAGTCCAACTGCTGTCCCTGCATAGAACAATCCCAACCAAGATTCAGACCATGTGTCTGAGAGCATTGTCCAAATGCTTCTTGAATATTGTTGGGCTTGGTGCCAGGACCACCTCACTGGGGAGCCTGTTCCAGTTGTCTACCACCCTCTGGGTGAAGAACCTTTTCCTAATGTCCAACCTAAGCCTCCCCTGGCACATCTTCTTGTCATTTCCCCTGGTCCTATCATTGGTCACCAGAGAGAAGAGATCAGCATCTGCCCCTCCTCTTCCCCTTGTGAGGCAGTTATAGATCGCAATGAGATCTCTCAGTCTCCTCTTCTCCAAGCTGAATATTCCAAGCGACTTCAGCCTCTCCTCATACAGCTTTCCTTCTAAGCCCTTCACCAATTTAGTGGCCTCCTCTGGACTTTCTCCAGTAGCTTTATATCCTTTTTATACTGTGGTCCCCAAAACTGCACACAGTACTGCTGGTGAGAGATCAATGGGGAAAGGTAATTTTATTTGCTAATTCTTGTCCTTTGCAAAGCAGAGCTGCAGCTGAATTGCAACCAGGTAGTGCTTCCCATGCTGCAGATGAGGAAGGCTGCTTCCATGGGTCTAATGGAGCTGCAGAAAAACCTTTTGATGCCTTGGCTGAGATGGTGTTTAATTTAAAGGAAAAAGTCTTTCTGGTCAGAACGGATGCATCCCTCCCTTTGGGCAGGGTTCGGTGATGGTATCAGATGCTGCTTAAGAGGCGCGGATGTAAAAGCCATCTGTAGTCACAGATACATGACCCAGTGGTTAAGTAATGGAGTAACATGCCAACACAGCCGGCTGCTCCCTAAACGTGTAGCCAGAAAGTGTTTGATTCCATTTTTGAATTGCTTTGAGGGTGCTAAGTGGAGCTATTGCATTACCGGCAATTAAGGCACTTCTCCCTGAGGCTGCCCGGGTGCTACTCGGCCCCAACATGTAAAGTGATGTGGGCTCATGTAGCGGGTGGGCTGACCTGTTGTAGAA
>NW_010309885.1:25339-44806 GCF_000700745.2 Antrostomus carolinensis | reverse complement strand
TGAGCTTTTTCAGAACAAGTTGCAAAAGGGTCTCTGCACTCTGGGGAGCTGTACCCTCTGTGGGAAACTTTATACCCTGCGGGAGGGTGGGAAGAATCATGAAATCATAGAACGGTTTGGGTTGGAAGGGACCATTAAAGTTCATCCAGTCCAACCCCCTGCAGTGAACAGGGACATCTTCAACTAGATCAGGTTGCTCTGAGCCCTGTCCAACCTGGCCTTGAATGTTTCCAGGGCTGGGGCATCTACCACCTTTCTGGGAAACCTGTTCCAGTGTTTCACCACCCTCATTGTAAAAAAATGTCTTCCTTGTATTGAGTCTAAATCTGCCCTCTTTTAGTCAAAAATCATTACTTCTTGTCCTATCGCAACAGGCCCTGCTAAAAGCTTGCCACTCCAGGCTGGCTCATCCCTTGGCTTCACTTACAGCTGGATTTTCTCCAGGCAACACATAGCATCTGCAACACTAATTGTAACTATTTTTATTATTCTTTTTTAAGGCACACCCTTTTCTCTAGCAGGAGATAGGAGAAATAACTTGGGTCCCCCAGACTTGCATCTAATGAACATGGTATTTCATATGTGCCTCAGAGAGGTGAAAAAAAGGGCTGGGTTGAGTAACCTGTGTGTAAGCAGCTTTTAATAAGGCATTTTCATGTGTCAAAGTGAATCATTCTGGTCCATTGGGTAAATATGTATTAAAGTAATTTTCAAAATACTTTTCTACAGCCAATGAGCTGGAAAGGGTCAGTTCAACCATGCATTATTTTTCAATGCATACGCTTATTTATGGAATAGAAAGAGAAACACAAGATCTTTCCGGTTACCTGCCTGGCCAAAGGCATCTTTCATTTCTTCCAGCATGGTTACAATATTTGGAAAGAGGGTTAATGCTGCTCTTCCCTGGTGCTGGCATCACTCAGTGAAGGGGTCCATCACAACAAGACAAGGACCGCATCTTGCCCTCTGAGTAACAGCTCCCACTGCATCTGACAGGAAATCCTGGGAGACGGGAGGCCTCAGAGCAAGCCCAAGGGAAATAGATGACAATCCCTTGTTTTGAGGCTGTTACTAGGATTGTACATGAACAGAAACCCAGTGGTCTGCACCTGGAAACTTTCTGGCAATCTAGCATTGATGCCTGATGAATTTGGGTGAGCTGTGTGTACACAACATCTGTGTGATGGTTTTTCAGGATCATGGTTAGACTTTGGTGACTTCAATTCCAACTGGTGACTCTTTAGGTACTTAAATTTGGGTTTGGATGAGGACAAATCATGGGCAGAACACCTATTATTGAAGCTGTGTGGCAGGGAAGTGGGAGTCAGTAGCAGACGTGTGATTAACCTTGGATTCATTCACGTCTTTAGATCGATTTTCATTTTGCAACACTAAATCATAAAACATCTGGGACAGTTTGACATACACGTGCAGGTAGCAATTAGTCCAGACATTTTCTAGCCTGGGGCCAAGGAAGGGGGGAGGGATTTTGTGCCAAGGTCTCGACCATTCATGGATTGCTTTATCTTTATTGTACATGTGTGGGCTTAGCACTTCGAAATGCAGACAGAAAAGCAGAAATGCCTGTTTTCCACTTCAAGCACCTAAACAACAGAAGCAATTAGTCATTTGCCTTCTCTGCAGAAAAAAAAGCATTTTAAGAATACATCCCAAGCAGGAATTTGCATGTGTGTCATATTCCATCATTAACATATCTCCAGCCAGAGTACTTTATAAGTATGCACAGATGGTTCTTGTTCCTGGTTAAGATTTACAATTCGGTGGTTCGTATTTTTAAATAAAACCTCAAGTGCTGAATAAAGAAAATGTCACAACTCTTTAACAATGGAAAAAAAATGTCTAGTTCAAAGGCACAGCTGCGGGACATTGTGGGAGCAGAATAAAACAGGAGGCCTTTCCCTGGAGGGGCTGGATATCATATATTTAAACCATTATTCTTGCCCTTATAAAGAAAAATCTCTGGGCCTGATGTCACCTTATGGAGCCCTTCTGCTTTCTCAGAGGGGCTGGGAGCTGCTTTGTACCTGTTGTCTCCTCTGAGTGCTGGTGGGTATGTTACAAGGGCAGTCAGCAGCAAAACGAGGGTTGGAACTGTGGTGCTGCTGTTTGCACAGCAAAGAGAGATGCTCTGTCCTGAGGAATCTGCTGTCTGGGGCGGGTTGTGTCCACGTTTGTGTGTATATTTATGTATATATATTAAAAAATATAAATAATATATCCACCAGCACACATGAGTGATGACAGATGGTGTTAATGTGGATAATATTTATGCATAATTTACTTTTATCTGCATTTTTACTCACTTATTGCAGTGAAATGGATATCAAACAGTTCTAGTCTGTGTCTCTCTTCATACCTACAGCTAGGAGAGAACCCTTCATTTTAGTTATTTTTGAGGCAAAATATTAGTAAGTTAGTGAGTTAAGATTAAGGGGAAAAAAGCCCAAGCACTAAATGATGCAGTGCTTTAAAATGGGTTGAGTTCTTTGTGTTGTGTATTTTAATATTTTTAATTCTTTAGTACCTTTTTCCTATTGCTGCTATCTATTTGCCTAGCACTACAGAAGGCAGGGAGCAACATGGATGTGCAGAGCATGCCCAGCCTGAGCCCTTGCTTGCTCTATCACTAAAAGGCACTTTAGCAGCCTCCACCAACTCTTGCTTTTCTCAGCACCTGTAAAAACAGTGCTAACGAATCCTTGGCTATGGAAACCTGCAGCAAGGCAAACACCTAGGGAAAAACATTTTCCTTGGATTGTTTTTTTTTTTTTTAGTGGTTGATATGCTGACTTTGTTTCTTCACATTGATGTGCTATTCTTTCTTTTTCCCTGTTTTTTGATAATTTTTCTTCTTTTCATGCACCGGGACAGATGCAGGGGTAACTGGCTAATGTTTTTTGGTCTGTGTTAATCCCCTTCTAGCCAGTGTCTGAGCTGCCCTGAATTCGCAGGACGCAAGATGCAGCGCTGGGGAATAGCTGGCATCTTGTGCCAGTCTGGGGAAATGCCTAGCTTCTTGCTTTTAGTGTGATTATTTGTCTTGAAAAACATACTGCTGTGTAAATATGATGGTCTTTTAAATGAGGTAGGGCCAAGAGGATAAGGTCTGTATTGAGCCTCTGTGAAGCTGTTTCTGGAATAATGCCTTGCATTTTCCATGATTGCCCTTCAAAATGAAAGATGTGGGAGCTGCCCAGAAGCTCTGCCTGTTCAGCTTGACAATGAGCAAACCAAAAAGTGACTTGATCTAAGACTGAATGTAGCCATGTTTTCTTTAACTAAAGAGCTCTTCAGTCGAGCACACAAGAGTTTGACAAGACTTGAAGACTGAAAGCTGAAGGCTACAAAACCAAGGGCAGATTTTAACAATGAAGGAATTAACTGTTGAAACAGCTGACTGAGAGATGTGATGCGTGTCCTTTTGCCTTAAGTCTTCGTGGCAAAACTGTCTGCCTCTCTCTGAAATGCGTGCTATGACTCAGACTAAACGTTTCCAGCCCAGCTGCAGGTGTAGCTGGGTAAAACGTTCCCTGCTCGCTGCTTGTCGCTTTCCAACCCTGAAATGTCTGAGCTTCAGTTTGGGATGTGTATGAGGAGAAGATGTAAAATCGCCTTTCAATCTAATACTGTAAAATACTTTCAGAAGTCCTTTGCAATCTATTGCTAATTATTTTTGTGTAGTTCCTGATGGTTTCTCTTCATGATTTGAGCTGTGCTGAGCTGACAGATCCAGGAACACCAGGCTACGCGGAATTGAACAACTCCTGTTCTCTCTCTGGGTTTGCTCCCCTTTACGCTTCTTAATTGCCAGTTGATAGCAGATACCCTATTAAAGAGCTGCTGGACAGTCAGAAAATTCTTATTCACTTCTCTTCCATAAATTAACCCTCTGTTTTTTTCTAACCATGCTCATGGATATTTCACATCCAAAGTGAAGTTCATTTTTGGCAGTGATGATGCTGAACAACTCATTTTCATGGCACTTAGGCTTGCTTAGTCATCAAGAAAAATCTTTTGATTGTTTCTCATCTCTGAAAAATGATTAATTTAATGATGATTAATTTAAATAAGTCACACCTTCAGGAAATACCCCTCAGCTCAGGCATGGGGCCTCTCCTCCACAGGCTGCAGGGGGATCTGTGCTCCTGTGCCTGGAGCCTCTCCTCCCCTTCCTCCTTTTTCTCCCACCTCAGTGCTGGCAGGGCTGCTCTTCACACTTTTTTCCCCTCACTCTTTGCTGGCTGCAGCTTTTTACCCTTTTTTGAAGGTGTTTTTCCCTGAGGCGCTGCCAAGGGGCTGTGCAGTGCCCGGCTGTGGGGCTGCCGCGGAACCATCCGGAAGCCATCAGGCACGGCCTCTCCTCAGGCAGGCTTCTGTCACCAACACCTCACCACACACGTAGCGGTGCTTTGCTGGATGGCTTTGGCCAGAGATGTCCTCTGGGATCCGAGCTTCTCCTTCAAGCTGCCTTGTTTCAGGTCGCTCGTCCCTGGGGCGTGTGCACGGCCGTGGTGTGGAGGCTGGGGAGCCGCTTCGCCTGAGGCAGCAGCCTGGCTTTGGAGAAGGGAAGCGATCGCCGATCCTTCGCACCAACATCGGATTTCAGATCGTGAGTTATCATTGATTTAAAAAAAAAATAAAAATTACTTTTTAAAAACCAGCTTAATAACTTGTTGGCTTGTTTTTAAATAAACTCTTCTTCATGTGGTCAAACTAGTGGTTTAAGGAAAAAAAAAAAACCCCAAGAAAAAGATGTGCAGCACCCCCTGCCCAAGGACAGCCTGGGATTTATTCAAGGCCTGCAGTGCTGGGGAGGGCTGTCCCCTCAGCTCCTTTTAGTAGTTTTATAACTGCAGTTCAGTTGGACTCCTCCAAACAGTATCACTAAAAGCTGTGTGCAGTCAGGTTTTATTTCATTTTTATTTCTCTGATGTCTGGTTTGGCCTTCTTAGTGGCTTGGCATTTCTGTATCTTAATCTTCTCAGTGTGCTAGCAAGGAAGGAAAGAAATGTACAAATACTGGAAAAAGACACATTATGGCAGCAGAATTTTTCCCTGTGAGAGGAAGAGCAGCACCACGTCCCATCCTCAATGGTGAAGGGCTCTTGTTCATCTCTGGACATTCTCCTCCAGCAGTAACTTCAATTTTTCCTTTCTCTGCACCTGTATTTTACCTATGTTTCTATAAGGGCTGGGAGAAGTTTTTTTTAGTCAAAGGTAAGTGGTGCTACCCCACAAAATTATTTGCCCAGTTAGAGACTTTCAATAGTGCATAGAAGAATTAGAACAGGTGTACTACTGTGAATGGGGAGGGAAGGGAAGCTGCCTTGAGGGCACATTCAATAGGCTATGGGAGCTGGGGCAATCTCAGAGACCTCGGAATGACCAACTGAAAAAAAACCCCAGTAATTGTCTTTCCCTGAATCCCTTTATCCAGTGAGTAAGTGGCAACCACTGGAACAAATTTTCAATAGAAACACAGTGGGTGACTTTGTCATTTTTCTGATCCACATTTTGAGGGGCCCAGGAGTTGAGAGTTTTGCTGCAAACAGAGGATTTCAACTGAACACAAGCAAGTTGCAGAGAAAATTGGGCAGTTGAAATTGCATCGCCTTTTGCAAGGTAATACTCACCCCATATTTTGCTACTTGATGGCATGGTCTGGGTATGGGAAGGAGACATGCGTGATCCACCCAGCCCTTGCATGCCTAGTGTTTATCATGGTGCATGCATACGTGTTGAAAACCTTCCCTATGTCCGTCTGGTTTTCATAGCTGTGCTATGATTTGATTTCCCACTGGAATCCCTCATCTTTGATCTGTCTATGCATCTCCATTTCATAGTAAGCATTTGCACTGTAGCTTTACATTAAACTAAGTCTCTGCTCTGGGTCTGTGTAGCATCCGGTACAGCTATGTGAAAGTGATCCATTTAAAATCACAGTTCCTAGTTTTGTGGTCTTTGATTGAGATTTTCAGTGCTGGGAATCTGTAGAAGTTACCTTCATTTTCAGTCAAAATTCTTATTAAAACCAGTGAAGAAAAACGGGGCGGTTATTTAGGTGCTCGAGTATGAAGTCAGCTTTAAGCACTGAGCTTTGCCTGTGTTGTCTCTCCATAGGCAGTGCACTGAGCTGCACCCACCACTAATTGCGTAATAAATCAGTGCAAATTGCACAGTGTTGTGGTGCTCCAGAATGGCCTTTGCAAACCTGTGTCCTCTGCTCACCGAGCAGCCGCTGCCCCGTGTGAACCCACTGTCCTGCTGCTCTTGAACGCATCAGCTAAAATAAGTTTTAAGCACATAGAAAACAGTGTGTGCTGGTAGATTGATGAACCAAGGATCCCTGGGGTTTTAAGAACATTAATCCTCTTGATTTCAATAGCAGCAAAGCTTTTTAATTGCTTAGATGGTCTTCCAAACATCCCCTGCGGAAAAAGCTAGTCTTCCCCCATTGTGAGGTTGGCTGTCTCCCTTGGAATAAGTGGAGCTTGTGGGAACTAGAGGTAAAGGATTGGACTGGAACTTGAGCAAAACATCGGTATGTTGCACTGACACCTCTACCCCTTACTGTGGTGGAAAAACCTCTAGCAAGGGATGAAACTTGTTCCTATGAACAGCAGCTGTCGCTCGCTGAGCCCTAGTGGCTTCAGGGCAATGTGTGCTGACCTGATCCAGTGTCAGGAGCTGTTGCTGGGATGGGGATGATGGTGTGTTGCAGCACTCTTGCAGTTAGGCTTCATTTGCAAATAATTTAGTGAAGCTGTTCTGATTTTCCTTATTTAGAGAAACTCCCTGCTGTGTTGTCAATTGGCAGGCATCTAGGGGTGTTTCTGTGCTTTGATGGTGATCAGAGGAAAAAAAAGGAGGAAAAAGATTGCAGCAATGGTTGTGTGTCAGTCCTTGGGGATGCTAGTCCTTGGTGTGTAATGTAGAAAGACCTTTTTAGATGATAAATCACTGCAGGGACGAGCGTGTCTGTCACAGGTGGGTTCCTACTCCACAAGATGCTGAACAAACAGGGAGCAAAAACCTGGCTGTTTTCCTGGCCAGGCCACTGGGAGGGTATGGTTGTATCATGGAGCCTGTGTGCACTGCTCCTTGAGCTGGTGCCAAACACAGAACAGTTTTCCCACCTAATGTAGATTTTCCAAGTTTCAGAGAAGTTCCCAAACAGAGTTAAATTCTGTCCTGAGACTGCAAAAGTCAAAAAGAAACTTTTATGTTTCTTTTAAAACAAATTAAATAAATTTAAATATTTTCTTTGATAAATTTAAAGTTTTACATTGTGTTTTGGATATTTCATTTTTTAACAAGCATTTTTTACTATAAATTCAAATTTCAAAACAGAATGAATTAAAAAATACGACATTTCCAGAGGCTTAAAATATCTTGCTCCCTTCTTCCCGATTCCTTTTTTTGCAAACAGAAATTCATTATAAATGACCCTTTCATACAAATGGCTTTAATTTTGACAAAGTATTTGCTTTCTGATGAAAAACTGTTTTGGTAGAAAATCTCCAGACAGTGTTAGTAGCAAGGACTCTGAGCTTCTGCAGCTTAAATATTGTCGTTAACTCAAGTGCTCAGGTTTTTTTTGGTTCAAAATGAAAAAAATCCAAAGCTGTAAAAGCTGTTTTAATTTTATCTGTACATGGCTCTGCCCTGTTTGTTCCTTCTGAGAATGAGTATATTTGTTGTGTCTGTGTGTGTTTTGTTTGGGGTTTTATATAAGGACAGGAAAAAATATTTTAGAGGGCAACTTGTGAACAAGCATGCTGGAGAAACACTGTTTCTCCATGAGTTTCAGACTGAAGTGTAACCTGATTTATTAGAGTTTTTCCTTATTTGTAACAAATGTTTTTCTGTTGCCCCTATTAGTTGGTGACACTGTTTCTGTGGTAAATGAACTGACATCTGAAGGTAATGACGACAAGGGGCTGATAATGGATGGCGAGGGGAAAGAGGGGCTTGGTGCAACAACATGACCTACCGAGGTTGATCCAAGGACACCTATCAATCAAAATGGTGACAGCAGTCAGGGAAATTTAATTGAAGATTCATTGAACCCTTAATGATGTGACAAAGAAAAATAAGGAGGCTAAAAAAGGCTTCTGGGCTTTTCTTCCCCTTCATTCTGCCAGTTCTCAAAAGGAGAAGGGGACCGTGGGATTGCCAAAGGCGCCTCTTGTCATTGCGTCTGTAAGAGGTAATCATCGTGCTTTGAAAGGGAGCAAAGTGTTTGGAGCTGTGCATATATATATTTCATTGCTTCAGTACAGGAAGGGGGTTGTCAAAGACCTTTTCTTTAACTCATGTGGCAGACCTACCTGTCTCTTGATCGTAATTGGAAGTATTAAAAGAAATGTTAACAAGGTATGTGTGCCTTGCATGACAACGGGGTAAAGCTGTACAGTGGCTTAGGCAGTGCTCCCCACAGAAAGCTCTATTCACACCCCTCTTTCTCCTAATCTTGTTTTATCACCAACAAGCACGACGAGTTATGTTTGGGAGTATGCAATCTGGTGGTACTCGAGAGCTGAGTTACGTGGCTTGTAAATGACAGGGTAGATAAAATGCTACCTTTTTTTTTTCTGAGCTGCCTTTCAAAATTAGCACGGGTGCTTAGTGCATATGGATTGCTTCTCTTGTTTAGCTTTTGCATACATTTCCATAAATATTATGTTAAAATTATTTTAGTGGCAATGCCCACTATGTGGAGGGGACTCTGCAGATGCAGGGAATGTGTTAATTTTTTTCCACCCATCAATTCTCTCTCTCTCTGAATATGCCACATAAGAGGTTGCTTTTTGGGCTGAGAAGACTCTGCTGGGAAAATATTTACTGCACTTGAGATCTTATTCATCTTTTTCGTTGATTGGAAAATCCATTCTTTCTCCTGTTTTGCTTCAGCTCAGTGTTGAGACTGTGTAAAATGACAGTGAATGGAGAGTTTTATCAGAGAATGGTGAATTTTATCTGCATGTTTAAGTTCTCTTTAGTCTGATCTGGTCCTACCAAATGAGACTAAGCCATGTACTTGTAACATGACCTATCTCAGTGAAAGTCCTGAAGTACAACAACAGCTCCTGCAGGCACATCTAAATATTTGGGTTTCTAAAGAGCTAAATACTTCAATATTTGGATATTTAAAGAGCTAAATATCTAAACATTGTGACACAGATGTAGCCATTAATGTGATGATTGGAATTTGTTTTAGCCAAATTTGTAAAGATGTGGGCAAAATTAAAATGTAAAGGGGAGACCTTCTTGCTTCCCCCTCCCCTCCTGCAGTAAGCTGAGAAAGGCTGATAGGAACCGATCTGGATGTGGAGTGTATGATAACACAGAGCATAAGATGGGATTCAATAATCCTCACCTTATCTCTTCTCATTTCTCAGGCTGGTGATGTGCGTCGATAATTAAGGCGAATGGCAAGCTGCAGTGCCAGCCTGACCTCTGGGGTACCCGTTGCCATTAATAATAACACAGGCAGACAATACAAGGTTTTAGCACCACATTAATACAGATGGGAGGAGAAAAGGGGGCTAAAGCCAAAGGGATAAGACAAACCCCTTGTTGTCATCTGGGTATCTTTTCATGCTGATCTCTCCCTTCATGCTCTTTGATTCCAGTTATTCTCTTCTGTTTTCAGGCAGGAATATTTGTTTAATTATGCTGTGGGTTTGGAGGGGGAAGGAGGAACAGATCTGGACCTTTTTTGGCTCTTCTGTAGTTGTATTTGCTCAGCAGAAGTCCGTACTTGCCTTTGGCAGAGCCTGTGTTCGGAGACCTTGCGTGCCTGACTGGACCTGCAGATCAGCTCCATATAGCTTTAGTTGCAAGCTGAAGGGCCCATGCTGGAAAATTCAGGCACAACTCCTCTCCTGCCAGCTGAGAGCACAGCTCACATCACCTCTGGGCCCATGCCAAAGCTTTCAGGAAAGAGCAGCCCTCTAATATACTGCTATCTGCATACTTGGGTGGATGAAAAATTAGCTTGGTTTATCACTGTGCAGAACTCTCCTGATGTAAAGTGAGGGTATCTGCATTCCCCAGCCTCTCTGGGCCTGCCTTAAAGCCCACAGACACCTGTGAGGTGTAATACCAGAAGAGTCTGCTTTAGAGCCTGCATATTATTCCTAGGCATAAAAATAATGGCTGGAGGGATTTCTAAAAGCCTTCAATGTTGCCCAAGCTTGTCTGTTTCTCAAGTCAGGTGAAGTTTTACCACCCATTTTGGCCACTGCTGGGCTTAGAGCCCAAAGTCAGCCCTGTACCAATATCTTCTGCTGTTCCTGTGTTCCCTAGTTCAACAAAATGCCTTGAACCTCTCATCATGCAGCAGCAGAAATGGAAATTTTCTGTCAAATAATTATGTATATGTATCAAGAATTATTGCTGTCAGAACTGGAGCTGGAGATTTCTTTGTGCTGCCCGGGAAAGGGTTTCACAGCAGTGTCCTCCACGAGCACTGCCCATGTGGAGAGGCCTCCTTTAGTGTTTCACTTCGACTTTGCTAGGACACCCTGTGCACAACCAATGGGACCACAGAAGCTTTCATCTGTTAGCTGTCCAAGTAGTCTCACCATCCATGCATAGTCCAACCAGCCTCTGGAAAATGTATTTGCAGTCATTTTTGTGTTGTAAAGGACTGATCCTTCTCCCCTTCTCCATATTTTCATGAATGCATGGCAGTGTTTCTTCCATTTGACTTATAGCCTTTCTGTGCCCCTCTTGAAATTGTTTCCCTCCTCTCATTGCATTCCCAGTTTGGCAGTGCTTCCTACTGCCAGCACATGTTCTCCTACTTTTAACAGCTGCCCTTGAAATGGGATTAGGCTTTTATACGCATCTGGCCTCGGATAGATTTGTGAGAGGAGATTTAGGGTATTACAGGGTGTTTAGGACCACACAGGGTTGTGCCGTGAACAGGAGCCTGTTAGCAAGCAGCTGATGTTAATCCGTGCTGCAAGTCTTATGCACTTCATCTGCTTTTACCACTGTGATTACCTCTCAGAAACCCAGATTGGGACTAATCTT
Organism: Antrostomus carolinensis; assembly: GCF_000700745.2. Classification (NCBI taxonomy): domain Eukaryota; kingdom Metazoa; phylum Chordata; class Aves; order Caprimulgiformes; family Caprimulgidae; genus Antrostomus; species Antrostomus carolinensis. Next base: position 33,742 of record NW_010309885.1, on the reverse strand, counting down.
AAAACTGCATTTTTTGAAAGGCCATTTGCTCTGGTTCCTTCAGTGTCTCTGTAGCTTTGTCCTTTGGAGCAGCACCGTTGATGCAGCATTTTTGCTTATGGTTGATCTTGTGGCCATAACCTAGGTGTGACCACTGGCACTACAGCTGGACTTGTGTGTCATTTGCCTCCCTATATTTGTACTGGAGGAAAAATGTGCACAAAGAAGTAGCAATTTGGGGAAATCATCTGGCTGGGAAAAGTAGCCCCAAAGACATTTATTTCAGAAATGTCTTTGCCCCAGAGCTCCATGTCCCAACAGTCCTGCAGACCTGGGAGAACGAGGATCCTCTTCCCTTCTTTGCCGTTTTGCCCAATCTCTAGTTAATTTGATCTCTATCTGAGAGCACCAGGGAGAGAACATCTATTAAACAATAAAATAGACCGATTGTGATGTATTTTCAACCGCTTTGGGGGAATTCTACAAAATTAAGTATCAGAATTGTTTTTCTTATTGGCAACTATTGATCTCTGGCTGTGCCAGTTTCTCTCATTAACACTTTTATTACCTTGTCAATCACAGCACAACCTGCGCTAACCAGAGGCTAAAAGGATTTACCGTTATTAACAAAACTGTCTGGTGCCTCAGAGCAATAAAAACAGCTGAAACCACTGGGGGAGGGAGAGGTCTGCAGAGATTTTGGTAGCATTTTAGTCTGGAGACTGTGATTCAGAGGGGAAAAAAAAGAAATCCATAAAATAGGAGCCAGTTTCTCAGCTGATGCAAGTGATCGAAACATGTAAGAAGCATCAGAGCCATGGGGCTGTCTGTCTGCAAGTAAAGGTCCAGCCAGAAGTTCAGAGTAATATCTAAAATTAGAGTAATACTAAAATTGCTGTTTGTGGGCCAGAAACCTACAAACACGGAATGAGTCAGTGTCTCTCCAAGCAAACACGTGGTTCAAGGACTGCGACTCGTTTCCACAACCTGGCAGTTCAGTTTAGGGGACTCAGTAACTTTGTAAGCCAGTCGCTTTAGGTATGTGTCGCCTTATAGACTGAGAAAGGATGGTTTAGGCTTTTGTGAGTCACAAAAATGCCTCACTGTGAGTAACTGTGGGAATGGTTATCAGCAGGGGTTGGGGGTGCACTGTCATGAAGTTGGGGGTATTTGATATGCACATGATAACATGGTGACAGCAAATGAGATAGCAAGCTTGCTGCTGGCACCTTTCAGTAATAAGAATAAGAAATATCTCTTTCTTCTCAAAAGCATCCCAAAATTGTCAGTTTGAAGGGCTTGGTCCTCGGTGTGATGGGAAGCATGATTCTGTTGCTCCAGGACAAGGTGTCTCAGCACACTGTAAGCTGACCCTAAAAATGCACTGGGGCCATGGCTATCAAGCCTTTCATGATTCAAGGCCTCTCATGACACCCTCTAGGGTAGGGTACTTGGTTACAGCTTCTGTCAAGAAGATATGTTTCTTTCAGTACCTAGGTCTTCTCTCTGGCTTGAGTGTCTTTAAAGGCACTGTGGTTAAAAATCTCTGTTTGTACTCAGTGGTGCTACAACATTTATAAATAGAAGGCCTCATCCTTATTCCCAGTTTCCAGGTGACAAACTAGAAGCCTCTGGTGTGACTTACAGAGCTGGCCTTCAGGTTTGATGTGAGAAGGTGCTTTTTTGCACTGGCAGTGGCAGAGGTGCACGTCATGGGGATGTGAAGGTGGTGGGAATGGAGGGTCCCATCCTGACTATTTAGCATCCCTCAATACCTGAGGGATGTTACCTTTCTTAGGGTAACGTTTCCAACAGCATTTGTTTGAAGAAAGCAAGCTACTGGTATGCTTGCAAGGGGCCTGGGGCAGACACAGCCCCTCCATGGATGGAGAAGCAGAGCCCTTATCTATGCATCAAGCCATGGGACAGGTTGTGCTGCCTGTGCTGGCCTGCAGGATATAGATGCACCCCTCCCTTCTCCCTCCACTCCTCCAGAGCAGGTTGTGTGATGGGGGTAATGAGCATCTAATTTCTGAGGGCGTCCCCTCCCCTTGCTATTGCTCCTGGATAGGCAGGAGTCCAAGGTCTTTTTTTTTAAAAAAAAAAAAAAAAAAAAGAGTGCTTCATTTTGACAGTGTCTTTGGAACATAGTGTTTTGGTTTTTTTTTTCATTACTGTTATGGTAACATAGTCCAGAATTTTTGTAATTTCTCCTAACCTCCAAGGTCACTTAGACACTTCAGGGATGCGAGGCTGCTCACCGGAGTAAGGAAACAATTGACAAAAGATACAAGATGGGTGAAGACAGCCATTAAAATCCTGCTCTGGGTCTAAATATAGCAACCTTTCCATGCCAGTCTCCTGTAATTTGCATGTTGAATTAGCATCTCATTAATATCTTATTAGGGACACTGGAAGCCTAATGACAAAAACAAACGCAGCATGTGTGAAGAAGAATAATAGGAGGAATTAACTGAATAAAAGATCTTTTCTTCCCCTTGTGAGTATTCAAATGAAGCCTCAGCTGCACTCTGTCAGCTGGGCTGCGGTTTCTGACCACCTCGGTGTCAGCAGCGCCAGGAGGCTGGAGGTGCCCCCATTGCACAGACAAGGCCCAGAGGTAAAGCCCCAAAGGACATCAGCAGACCCCCAGTGGCTGGTGCACCCTGGCAGTGCCTTGTCAGGCGTTTATGTGCAAGTTCCATTTCAGTGGAGGTTCCCCAAACCATGCCAGCTCCCCAGCATTTTGAGAAGTTAAGTGTTGAGGTCAGAGGTCCTGAGCTGCAGGTTTTGGAACCAAATCGTCCCAAAAGATGAGGAATAAGAGAGGAAATTAATTGGGCTTTTCTGGGATCCAGAGTTCAGCTTAGTTCAAGAGTTTCTCTTTCTTGGCTCACCTCTATCTAATTTTCTCAGAGTTCACGGCAATGAGCCCAGCCACCACAGCTCGTATCAAGTCTCCCCAAATGACTGAGCGCTTCAGCGCGCACGTTCCTGTCACCGATTTTGCTGTTAAAGTGCTCCAGTAATAAGGTACCAATTAGATTATCTCCCTCTAGAAGCATATTGCAGCTGCAAAATGGATATCATATCATTAGCACCTTTCCCTTCCATCGTCCCAGAGGATGAAAACACCAGGCAATGGGAGCAGCTTGCTGCCAGCAGCTCCCCACAGTTTTGGTGGAGAAGAGACTCTTTCTGGGTAACAGGAGAGAAGTGGGTTTAAAGGATGCCGCCCGTGGCCGCCCGTGCCTTCTGCAAGCTGCAGCAGGGAAAGGCTGCTGGTGCCTGTAAGGCAGCTCTTGTGGGCCTTGAAGTCAGAGGCCACCTGAATAGAGAAAAGGGACTCTGGAAAACGAGCAACTCAAAAGCTGAAGCTGGGAAGTTTAAGGGGGAGAGGCATGGCAGGAAAGCTGTGTACATCAAAGTGTACAGCATAGGATTGGATAGGCCACAAGTGGGCTTTTCTGTAAGGGCAGGATCAGGCCGCAGAGCAGGTGAGGGAAGCGATATGAGTCCCCCTTGGTCTGTAACTAGCAGTCCGTGGCATACGGGCTGAAACGTGGATATGGGTAGGTTGCAATTAGAAATCCAGCACATGAAACTGAAATCAAACAGTCATAAATCAGGGAACACATGAAAGCAATCCTTTGGGGACTCTAGTGAGCTGTTTCCTCATCAGATTTAGCTGTAATGTATTGGATTACATTAAAAAAAAAAAAAATCACCGGTAATGCAAACCATGCAGAGCATGGAAATGCTCTTCAGTTCCTCTTTATAAGTGTGTTACAAGAAATAATTTAGGTCTGTATTTATGTAGACTGTTGAGTTCCTGGGTGCTGGCGTTGTGCAGCTATAAATGAGTTAGTCTAAACCTGTTTTGCAGCCTTACACTGAAAGAAGCAGAAGGAATTATGTGCTCCACATAGCTCCCTGGCCAGGTGCATGGAGGCTCAACTGGTGATTGAGCTCTCCTTGTGTCCCCCAAGGCAGCACATAGATCCAGTGCCAACCCTCCCTCTTATCCCAGAAAACCCTCTAGGTGTTGTTCCACAGAGGAGATGGCAAAAAAGAGAGTGTGCTTGGTAGAGTGTGCAAGGGTTTGTGACCCCTATGTTGTGCTGTTTGGGGGGCTCCTTCAGTGCTTATGGTGCTTGGCATCATTACTTGATCTCAACTGGTGCCTCCAAAGTGTGGGATTGAGACAAACTGATAATATGGTAAGGGGTAGTCCCCACATACTGTGGCGGGATTTTCACCTTTTCTGCACACTGCCGTTGTACAGCACCTTAGAGTGCCTCTGTGGCACAGGATACTTGGGTTTCTTTCTTGCTCTGAACCACCTTGTAAGTTTCTCTCTCTTCAGAGGCTGTAAAGCCTCTGTTTCTTCAGAGCACTGGAGGCTCACCCCTATATTCAAAGCCAGGTTGGATGAGGCTTTGAGCAACCTGGTCTAGTGGAAGGTGTCCCTGCTCATGGCAGGGGGGTTGGAATTGGATGATCTTTAAAGTCCCTTCCAACCCAAACCATTCTGTGATTCTATATATGTGCCCGAGCATGGGAAACCTGCTTTCTTAAAACTGTGACCCCCATGTAGTAGGATGACTGTACGCTGGAGACTGCTAACGCGCCTTTCCCATTTTCTGGTTTAGGTGGGTAGATTATTTCAGTCAATGGGTAATCCACCCATAAATCTTGATCTTTCCTGTCTGGATTTTAAGACAGGGTGACCCAAACCCCGAAGAGGCTCTGCTTTCACTCACAGCCATACCTTCCCCCATACTGACAAACTCCAAAATGTCTCAGCATTTCGGCTGTTGGCATCTGTCTCTCCACAACTCTTCTTTACAAAGGCAAAGTGATTGATCCTTTAAGCAGGGTTCACTAATCATATTCATTTATTCAGGCACTGCCCTGCTGCATGCTCTGAAAGAGCAGAGCTGCCTTTCCAAAGGTATTTTTCAAAGCTCTTTAACAACTTAAGAGCAGCGGTTTGCTGGGGAGGGAGGGTGAGTCTATCATTTAGAAACACTCAGGAAAGAGGGTGCAGTGATTTTATTTATTGCTCAAATGGCATCATAGAAGGTCAGGGCAAGATGGATGAACACCATACGCTATCTTGGTGCACTGAATATGCAGAAAGGTGACATGTTGGACATTTGGTCTTGTTCCAATGTGATATTGATATGCCGCATTGACACAGAACGGGCTAAATGTCCTCAACAACAAGCAGGTTTATGGTTTTCCAGTGTGCAAGGTGCTTATTGAGGAAGTAAAAAGCCCAGACCAATGCACAACCTCTCTGCTCCACTGGAATCTCCCACACGGCCAGCGTTCCTTATAGCAAGATGGACAAAATTTGGTATACTCTAAACTCCTTTTTCTACCTAAAAATGAAGACAGCTTCTCTGTCATTTGTTCTCCATAGGGTTCCTCTCATTTTGGAGTACTGTGACTCTACCACCACCTTCCTTACATTGAGCCTCACTGCTGCAAGAGGTGGTTGAAGCATCCCGCTATCTCCCATCATTGGTTTTCCTGATTCCAATGTAGAAGTGTCCTTAATAACAAGGAGACTTGGTCCTGAAGTGTCAGTTACTCATCTCTGCCTTGCTGAAAGCCCTTTGGGCTGGCTCTCAGTATCACCTGACCTTCAATGTCGACTAGCGTTTACTCTTTGAGGCTGTCGCTTCCTGTGTGATAAGATAATCATAACAGAGCCAGAGATGACAAGTGGTGTTTTGATGTAAGCAATGAGCAAACAGACAGATCAATAAGTGCTGAGCAAGGCACGCTTCACCTCATATCGTATCGACTTACTGCAAAAATAATGGGGCAACAAAATGAAAATGTGTTGTGTTCTATCTGAGTTATGGTCAGTGGTTATATATAATATAACACAATATATTAACTCAGATGGGACTCGCTGTTGAAAAAAATACAAATGGGCAAGCACAAAATGTACTGTCTCTAAACATACACAGCAACACATCGAGATTAATTGCAGAGAATATGGGAGGAAACGAAAGCAACAATAAATTTCTATTATTATAACCATAAAAAGAACATGAGAAAGATTTATGGCACTAAGAGCAAAATTTCTGTGTCCTGTTAGTCTGACTGTCTAATGTGTGAGAGATTTATGAAGCCAGTGAGTAAAAGTTTACCATTTGTTACCTTTTATTTTTGCTCTCATTGAGACTGTTTACGAGCAGTAGAAGGATGGCACTGGGCTGACTGGCTATTGGTAGGAGTTGTGCTATAGCTTTACTATAAACATTTTGATTTCAGAAGCTCTGATCTCCAAATGCCAGGTGACAGCCAAGGTAGAGAGAGGCATGAAACGGCACTGAAGGAAATCTGCTGTTTAGAGACTTTTGGCTTGTGGAGGGTGACGAAGCACTGGAACAGGCTGCCCAGGGAGGTTGTGGAGTCTCCTTCTCTGGAGACATTCAAAACCTGCCTGGACACCTTTCTATGTGATCTCATTTAGGTTCCTGCTCCGGCAGGGAGATTGGACTGGATGGTCTTTCGAGGTCCCTTCCAATCCCCAGCATTCTGTGATTCTGTGAGGTGTAAGCGTATCAGATGCACCGAGGCAGTGAGGCCCTCTCTTGTGCTAAGGTTGCTTTTTAGGCATCGGAGAGTCCCCTGCGTTGCCCTCTCTTGCCTCTGCTGATTAATCACGATGGGCACCCCTGTGAGGGACACATTCATATGTTGGTGTGTGATTTCTCTCAGCGCAGACGGGCACTTCCGTATCTCCTACTGCATGCCCATGCTTGGAGAAACGGTGGGTAAGTGTATAAACAGAGCTGCTGCCGGGAGGAAGGCAGAGTCCTGTGATAATCAGGTTGCAGAGGGAGAAAGGTTATGGGAAAGAGCAGAATAGCACACTGTTGGGCATTTATTGCCTTGGAAATGGATTGTGTGTATCTAGAAAACAGGATGTTTCTCGCAGCTATGTGGGCATCTATCTTATCTCCCAACAGCAGATAGCAAACTGCCTACTCAGGGACTTAGCAAGATTGAAGATGATTATGGCTGCTTGGCTAATTGTGATATGACATGACAGAGAGTATAATTTACCTTGATGATAATTATCACTGACCTAGGTAGTTTTGCAAAGCTTGGACAGAGTGGAGAAGGCTGCTCTGATGGATCAGCTCCTTCCAGGAAGGCTCTTCTGCAGCTCTGTATCTTCACAGGCGATCTCTGGGTGTGCTGGCATATTTTTCATACATTTAGCATCAGAATTCACACATAAAAGGAAAACAAAACCAAGGTAGTACTCTCAAAAATACCCTGGAAAATAAGTATGTAAATCTGGAATGCATTTGCAGTGGGTTTTGGGGGCAGTAAATGCCACAGATATTTGCTATTGGGGTCACAATATTGAATCAAAATGTTCTGTCCTTCAGGACTATACCAGACTTGCTGTCCTCTCATTTCTTTTTTTCTTCTGAAGCAGGGAAAATCAAAAGTTTCATCTTTGCTGCAATCCTAGGTCAGGGATGCAATAAGACATCTAAGCACAGACTGGGCAGTATTTTAAAGAAGGGTGTAGCATTTAAAATAGTTAAGTAGGTTGTTTTCCAGTTGTTGCCCAAATTTTTCAGGAAATCATTAAGATTCTGAATAAGCTTTTTTTTGTTGCTGTTGTTGTTGTTGATAGCAGCATTCAAATGATTATTAAAATACTTTTGTCACCAAAAGGGATTATCAAAATAGTTTTGCACAGCCAAAAGCCCAAAACACTAAAAACATGATTTGCAAGAAAATCCCAGGCCATTAAAAAAAAGTCTGTATTTTGATATTTAATTGCTAAAGAAAAATCCTTTTTCAGAGGAAAAAGATGTTGAAAAATACTTGAATAGCTGTTATTCAAAAAGATCAGCCAGACAACCTAAACTTACCCAAATAAAAGAGGGGATGCCATTATTTTGAGTAACCCCTGGTAGAAATGAGAGTAGAAGTTGTCATAGTGAATAGATTCTTAGTATAAAAATGAGCATATTCAGGCAATTCATCATGATGCCTGATTTTACAAAAATATGCAGAGCTCCCAGCAGCGACCAGTGCTGTTGGAAGGAAGGCCTGTTATTTAGATGTGAAACTTCATTTCAGGCTCCTGTTACTGACAGCTTTTGTCTTAAAAAGTGCTAAGTATTAGGTGCTTTGGGGACTTCTGGTTGCATTTTTTGACTTTTCCATTCCTGTTTTGGGAATTTTGGAAGGAACTTTGTTTCAGAGGCACTAGAAATGGTGTGAGTGGTTGCAAAAGCCTTTAGGTCATGGGAGTTTTGTGATGCTCATGGACTACTTCAGCAGGGTCTGGCAATTTGCAATTTTTAGGACCTGGCTTTGTGGCTGCAAGGGTGCTGTGGTGCTTCGCTCCTCCTGCAGATTCAAACTCCCACTCTT
>NW_010309885.1:12428-25308 GCF_000700745.2 Antrostomus carolinensis | reverse complement strand
TCTTTCCCTGACATGATGCTGCTGCATGCAGCTGTGGGGTGGGTTGGAGCATTAGCCAGCAGAGCTCCGTTGCTTGCATCCTCTCCCTGTGTTTCTAAAAACTGTTTGCAGCAAACTGGCTTTTTACTGGCAGCAAGTGGTGTTTCCTGTTCATGTCTGCATGGTCTGGGTCTAGCTTTTTTGCTGTGTCCCACCTTTGCTTGGGGATTGAGCTCTCTCTCCTGCTCTTTCATCTCCACACCTTTCATCTTGTGCCTCATTTTTGGATGGTGAGGGAAGTATGTGGCAGGAAGAGGCTGAGAGGATCAAAGACATCTCAGGGGCTTTGAAGTCTGGGAATGCTGACTAATGCAAGGGGCCAAAGGGGTGAAAGGAGGATACAGTAGGGGGTCACGGCCCAAAGGGGCAAAGGGGCAGGGTTTTGTCATTGAGTTGGGGAGCAGTGTTGGAGGGATGTACTTTCCTTTTCCTAGGGTTCAAGGATGTGAGGCTGTTGACTGATGTCTTTGCTGCACGCCAAGTGCTTGTCCTGCCCTGAACAAGCTGGAAACAAGAGAGAAAAGAAAGTGAATGGGAGTAATTTGAAACGTGGAACATCTGCATGTTCATTATTAAAAGAAAAATAAAACAAATCCTTAAAAAGTCAAAGTGGTCCCTGGAGAGGCATTGCTCAGCAGGTGACGAGCTAGGCAGGCATCTACATACAGAGATTTATTTTTCCTGCTTTCTCATCAGTCCTCCCAGGCTGGAGTCTCAGCCCACAGCTGTCTGAGCCCTGTCTGAAGCCTCACCAATACTTGCTCTCTAGCAGGTTGTGGCTGGGGAGGAAAAGGAGCCCCAAAAGCAGCCCAAGAGGGTGCTTTAATGACGATTAAAAGAGGAGGGGAAAGTATTTAAATAAATATCTTTTAGCACCTCCTAGGAGTAGAATACACCTGACATTTGATGTTTTCTTCCCGGTGCTCTGAGAAGAATTTAGTCCATTTGAGGAAAGGGGCTGGGGAGTGGTCATGATTTGTCTCCCATGATTGCATACAACACTGTTGTACAATCCTGTTTTCTGGCTATCAGTCGCCTTCTTAAATGTCATGGGCAGCTGTCTCCTGGCCTTCTGCAAACCTTAGAGCCACTCAACTTTGCCATTTTATTTTCTGTCCTTCCCTGAGACTTGTGGAAGTGTCTTCTGCTGAACTACTGATCTGAGGGGCTTGGGGGCTGTTTGGCTCTGTTAATAGTAGCGTTAAACATATCAGACCTTTTCTATATCACAAGAGCGTTCTTCCAAGAGTATACAGCACATGCAAGCCAAAAAAGCTTAGTGTCAGGAGGCTTTGCAAGGTGCTTGGTACCGTTTGGAAGAAGGCTGCCTATGGCAGCTGTTGCTGAGGTCCATCCCCAGTGCCTGCAGGGCTGCTGTACACCAAGAGGAGGGCAAATGACTGAATCTTGTCTGTCCAGCAATGCGGAGAGGTCCAGAAAAACTGCACAGGGCAGGAGAGTCACCAGGCACTGGCCCAAAGCCCCACTTCAGGTTGCGAGACTGCTCAGTGGGAGGCTTTTCCTGAAGTCTTCCAGCTCTCCGTGGGCTATAACGTGCTCCCAGCCTCCTGTGGAGAACCACTGCAGCCCTCTGCATGCAAATTGTTAATGCATTGTGCATGAGGTCCCTAATTAATACTCTGCTGCAGATAACGATTTTACATTATAGCTATTAACCTTGGCACATTTCAAACTAAATGCCAGTGCGTTGGGGAGGATTTTGTGTACGTTGCGTTGTGAAATAATGAATTATGTTTTTGCATCTTTTATATACTGATTTTCTTTAGTAATCATGAGACTATTGTTGGGGAAAAGAGGCATGCAGTAGTGTATTGGCTACTTCAATGGTTAGGGCATTAGCCAGGCATTTTGGAGCCTCAGGTTCAGTTTCTTGCTCTGCATTGGCTTCCTGCAGGTCTTTTAACCTTGTATGTGTAATGGAGATAGGAGAACTTCCACCCTCATAGGGATGAGCTTGTACTCCTGAGAGAAGGTAGACCTCATTTTCTGTGCCCAAACATCCCTTTCTCCCAGATTTTATAGGAACAGGTTGCCCAGAGAGGTTTCAGAATCTCCCTTCCTGGAGATATTAAAAAACCGTCTGGACAAAATCCTGGTTCATGTGCTCTAGGAGTCCCTGCTTGAGCAGGGTGGTTGGACTAGATGACCTTCAGAGGCCCCTTCCAACCTCAACCGTTCTGTGATTCTGTAATTCTGTGAAAAGCTCAATTCCCAGCTCACTTGTATGTCTGTCTGCAGTGATCTGATTCCTCGATCAAGATTATGAACCATATATCATCAAAGTTTGGATGATAATGAGTTTCTAAGTGAGATTTTTTTTTAAGATTTCTTTTTAGGGTTTAATTAATTTGTCCCTAATAATAGACCAGAATTGATTACATGGAGTAACAGTGTTGAAAGTCTGGTCTGGTGCGGTTTGTCTAAAGGGCACAGTTCTGAGGAGGACATCTGGTTCAGATTGAGGACAAGAAGGCTCAAAGGCTAAGTGCCCCTACTAGCTGATGGGCACTGGTGCTAATGGTGGTTTAAGCTGTTTGCATCTGCAGTTCTCTGCGTTGTCATCTTCCTGGGGGTCGTAGGAAAGAGCACCTCTCACCTCCCCCCCCAAAAAAAATTAGACTTGTGTTCAAAGCCCCCAGCAAACCAACTTCCTCTGCCAGGGCAAGTGCAATGCCTGGGGCACGGCTACAACCTGCATTTACTGCAAGGAGGAGGAAGTCCAAGGGTTTTTCAGTCCTTTCAAGCTCACCCATCTTCCTACACTCAGTCCTTGAGCGATGTTCAAATGCAGAATATCCCAAAGTGCCGAACTCCGAGGAAACTGGGCCTTCATTTACCCTGCAGTTGCCGTGATGTGTAATGGAAAAAGGATGCTTATAAGGCCACTTTCTTTCAGAAGAATTTTGTTTCTGATCCAACTGGCAATAACTCTAACTCCGTGTAAACTACTTTATGGATCTGTATAGTCAACAGATCAATTTTATTATACTTGGCCACTGCAGAAAAACTGTAAACTCCTGCTGTTAGCTGATGTCTGGGAAATATGTTTACAACTTTATTTCTTTCCTTTGGTGGCATCAATGTATTTATTTTTTGATTTAATAAAAACTGTGCTGCGCTCTCTTCCATGCTATTTTACCATGCAGAACTTTTCCACATGGCCAGCTCCACCACAACACATTGCACTAATGAGAAAGCATTCGCAATTCTAAATAATGACAGGTCTCTTGATTTTCCTGAGCTGGTAAAAGTTCAATTCTCCTTTGTCTTTTAACTATTCGGGTTTACTGATTTTAGAAGTATTTTATGTAGTGTGCTTGCAAATATCTGTTTCCAGTGAAACCCCCAAAGTGACCGAGAAAGCAAGATTTGCTTCAAAATGAGTTAACCCCCTTTAAAATGTTGTGGAAAGTATTAAAAGGTGTAGGAGTGAGTTGCTGGTATTTACAGCCATGGTAGCCAGCACGCCAGAGTGGCTTCCTTAGGTGGCCGTGCTGCCCCCTGTGACCCCGTGTGATGGAGTTAGGGCTGGTGGCTGCCCCCTGTGATGGAGTTAGGGCTGGTGGCTGCCCCCTGTGATGGAGTTAGGGCTGGTGGCTGCCCCCTGTGATGGAGTTAGGGCTGGTGGCTGCCCCAGGCACGTCCTTCCTGCTATTTAATTGGTTTAGTGTCAGTTTTGGTTTATAAAGGGAACTGAGCTGCAGCAATGAGCTACCCAGGGACCTGAATGCTGCTTCGCTGAGGGCAGGGGCTTCTCTATGAGACATCAAACTGTTACCTTTTTGCAAGCTTGCACATTCCTTTCCTTGTTTGAAGGGAATGTTGGATTGGTAACTTTAAAAACCCCTTTAAAAATAATCAAGTTTGGGAACATGTTTTTATGTGATCTGAGCTTCATCTAACCTAGTATCCCATCTGTGACAAGCAGCAGTGCCAGAGGTTTCTAAATAAGATATGACACTATCACAGCAATAGATGTGGGATGATTTGCCCTAAACAAAGGCCTCACCCTGACCTTGCATAGCTACAGAGCAGGTGTTATGCTATGATACTTGGTGGGCAGGGAAAGTTCATGATACACTCATTATTTACTGAATAATACTAAATAAGAATATACATCTTCCTGACCAATCTCAGCTGTGCCATCTTGTGAGGTACACTAACCTGCCATTTTCCTTTAGAAAAGAACTGACTGCAGAGTCACAGGATAGACAAAGTGGGAAAGGACCTCTCGAGTGAGCTTCAGACATGGGCTGCACTTGGGAGCCTTCAAATTAACAGCAGGGAAAAAGAATTACAGCTCTGTTTGACTTGAATGAGAATCGGTGACATGCGCTCCAGTGAGCCTTACATTTGCAAAATCACTTTTTGGAGTGGATTCACACCCCAGCTATTGCAATGATATCTTGGTAACTCTATTATTTCATATTTTCTCTTGTTTCCTATGCAATTTGCACATTCAGGGTCAAGCCTCCGTTAATGACAGCTCCTTGCATTTCAAGGTGGCCGAATCAGCAGGATGTATGGCACGCATCCACAGAGCTTTAAAAATATCTCTCTGTGTGACATATGCTGTTTGTCCCTGAACACCGGATAGGTTAATTGTTAAAGAAACATTAATAACATTAACTGATGGTATGGCTTCCCACTGCCTCTGCCCTGGCAATCTCACACTGGCAAATGGATTAATAATCCTATCGGAAATGAATGTCGTTGCTATGCAAGTAACTCAAAACTAGATAATTTAAGAATAGTTTGGATGATTACTAATTAGATCCACTGGCACAGGGGAATTTGAATTATTCATGACTGGCTGAAAACAGCGGGTAATTCATTTGTGCACTTCTCTGCAACTAATGTGAAAGTTGTTTATTCCCCCCCCCTCCAGATGATCTGCTAAAAATGATCCCTTGTTTCAGCGCTGATCATTTCACTGTGGAGGAACATCAGAGCTGCAAGGTTAGGATAAAAAGCCTTGAATTTAGCTGGAGAAACATGTGAACAAGCCACACTTTAAGACATGAGCTTTCCTCTTTATTCATTGAGTTTCAATAGGCCAAGCCAACATCTGAACTTCTGAATAAATATCCAAATTAAGATGCTTATGCACTCTTGAGGTAGGTGAGGAGGTGCCACATGGTAACACCTGCATCTCTGCATGCATGCTTTTTTGGGTGCTGGGGTGCACAGGGCTAGCTGGGAAGACACAAGGGCACCCTTCACAATCCCTCCTGCTCCCTGTGCTCTCCCCAGACTCACCAGCATCACCCCATCTCCCTGCAACAGAGGCATCAAGCACTCCCCAGAGCCCCCCTCTCACCTGGGGGAACATCCTGAGGAGCTTCCCCCTCTGAGGACCCTGTGTGTGTACAGATGCACACGCTGTTCAAATCTGACACCCCCAAATTGGAAGCACGCTGTTTTTCATGAGAAAAGGCATCATTAGCAGCTCTGCAAACATGTACTGCTGGACACAGAATGTACAAAGGTGAGCTGGATAACTCACACTGAGGACGCAGTAGGAGGTAATGAAAGGTGTTCTCCAGTTGTGCTGTTTATCCTTAGTGGCATGCAAACAACTTCAACATAGTGTGCAAAAGCTTTCTGATCTAGCTCCTTCTGCCTTGGCACTGAGCTGAGAGCCCCAGCCAGCAAAGATGCCTGAGCAAACCAATTTTAGGACTCTTTCTTTTTACCTTGTTCCTTCCCTGGAGTGGCTCTGATTAGTTTAAACAGGGGAGAAAAAAAAAAAGGTGGCTCTGGAACTGGAGGATAAATAACCCCACACATGAAATTACCCAGCTCGTTCAATACCAGGCTCTGCAGATCCTATTGCCTTTATTAATTTATGAACTTTATTATCTTGATTTTTCATTAAAATACAATAAGTTGGTCTAACTCATAAAATAGATGAAGTGAAGCACAATAGTTCATTTACCATTGATCCATATTTGTAACTCACAGAAGACGACAGCTACGGCTGCCATACCGAAGCCATACCCAATTCAGAAGAGCTACACAACTCCGAATAGTTAAAGCAGAGGACAGTGCCTTGTCTTTCCTCCTTGGCTCACCAGCGTGCTTCTTGCTCTTGTTTTCACCAGTTTCCAGCACAGCAGCACTAGCACGCGTCAGAGTCCTAGATGTGCCTAATCCTTCACAAAGTGGGAGGCAGAGAAATGTAACTTCCCTGAGAATACAGACAGGAGCACATGCTGAACTTGGGCTTGTGGTTAAGGGAAAAAAAAGGTGTGGGGGGGAAAGGGTGTGAAAGCTGCTCTAGAGGGGATTAGTATGCAAAAGAAGACACATAAAGTGCACCATGTGGCAGTGAACACATTTGAAGTGTAAGAAACTTGGTTTTTTTTGGTTTTTTTTTTTTTTTTAAATACCAGATTCAGGCCTTTCTACCATCTTAAACAAGCCAACACTTAAGCACAGGGGATCTGTGTTTCTCCACGTGTGTGTGTGTGTATGTGCACACGCCACATATATCCATTACTGGATAGAAGTGAGAAAAATGCCAGGGCTCAAGTGTGTTTGCACAATAATTCCTGCTTATATGAATTTCTTAACATCTTCCTCTTACAAAGTTAATGATAAATTAGAAAGCAGAGATGTTTTAATAGCACGTAGCCCCTAGAGGAACAACGTTAGTTGTCGTATCTGAAATGCTGCTGGTTTTACAGTGGTTGTTGTGGTCGTAACCAGCTCCCCAGCAGGCACCGTGGCCTTGCGTCCCTCTCCCAGCTTCACCCATATTGAGCCACAGCTTAACCCTGGCTGCCACCTCCTCATCCAAGTCTCCCTCAATATGAGCAATGCTGGCACTGTGGGACCACAAACAGCATAAAAACACAAGAGAAAAAACCACTTTGTGGCTTTTGCTTAATGTGTATTTCTATTTCCTCTTCCTGGCAAACGGGGGAAGCTTAATTGGCTATTTCATACTGCTGTCCCTTTCTCCTTGACCCCAGACTTCAGTTGCTGGCATCTCCAGCATCGCTCCATAAATGACAGTAAAAACACCTGATGTGGCAAGTGGGTGCTTTATGAAGAGTGATATGGCATCAATCATAATTAACCCCCGTGTCCCTGTCACAGGCTGGGGCAGGCCCTGTCACATCTGGTTTCCTGTTTGAAAATACTTTGGTTTGTGTAGGTTTAGCTGAAAACAACCAAGAGACCAGTCTCTAGGCAGTGGGAGCTGGTAAAAGATGAATTATCTGTCACTCAGAAAGATGCCCTGGCTGTGGAAACCATCAAGCACATTCGTAGGGTTTCATTAGTCCTGCTTTCCCCCCCTCCCCATGCTTGGCGTTGTTTGCTTTTCGGATTGGTTATCGGCCCAGCATCTGCTCTTGGACCCTTTTGGAAAACACTCTGGAGGATGTGGAGCACCTGAGTCTCGCAACAGCGTGATTTTACAGCCATTCGTAAAAGCAGGGTCATTCCCTTTGTCTCTTGAATTAAATGCTACACCATGAGCACTTCAGACCTGGCATCTGTGTATGCACAAGAAATATTAGCCAAATCTGCCTAACGCACGTTGACACTCCGCATTAGCACAAGAGGTACTGGGTGGTTTGTATCACCGGGCTGTAAAGTGCTGGAGACTTTTGGTGCTGATTTTTGGTCCTTAAGGCAGGAAGTGGCTTGCAGGGCTACTGGGCAAGTGGAATGGAGACTGTCCTTTATGCTGCCTAGAGAGTGCTGGGGGCTTTTGGTTTCCTTTGCTCCCGCTTGCACAGCTGTGCAGCAGCTCCTCCTGGTAACAGAGAGCAGAGTCTGTGGTCATTGCCTTTACAAGCCACACCACCAAACACAACTTGTCTGATTAATTTTTTAGGTGACTAGCTGGTGGCCAGTGGGAGCAAGGGAAACTTGGGCGTGCCAGTGTTCTGTTTTCCTCCTTTTGCTCCCCTGAGCATTAAATAGGCCCCTCCACCTCCTAATCTTCGACTACAGCCTGTTGTTTAATTCTTTTTTAAACCAGCCTTGTCCCTTACAGAATCCCAGTGTCACTCTGCAAGGACTTGCCACAGCACTCACTGATGCTATAAGGAATACTAAGAGTGTACTACAGGACACCGTACTGAAGAACGTGCAAGGCAGGAAACTTTTTCTTCCTCTCTTACTCTTCAGATGGATGAGGAGGCAAGCTGTGATAGTGAGCAGAGCACGCTTTTGGGTATTAGATATTACTCCACAAACGATTACAGTGAAATTAATAGAAATAATGGAGTAAGGTGCTGCTCAGCAAGAGTTATGGGTATTGGACTCTGAACTTGAATCATTTAAAACACAACCGATCGTAGCACAGCTAAAGAAATGTAGTGCACTCAGGGATTTAAAATCCTATTAAATCCAGAGCCCAAGCAACCTTTGAAAACACCATGTGCAATTCCAAAGTGCATAGAGCCCCAAACAGTTTTGCTGGCTTTTAGGTAAGAAGTGGGAGCTGTAGCATTAGTCTCTTCTCTGGATGTTAACATTCCTACACATAACTATATGCAAAACTGGAATGATATTTTCTAATCTTGTATCTCCCTTGAAACTATCAAGACGGTTGCATTCTCCTAATGTGCCTTATTGGCTCAACTCAGTCGGAGCTGTTAACGCATTTTAAAGAAATTCCTGCCTGCTTCAAACGTGTGCACTCCTCTCCCCCCCTCCAAATAGCGCTTTGGCTGTATTGAGAGTTAAACTGGTAGCTCTCTTGGACTTGACATGGTAATAAATCTAATAATGTCCTGCTAACAGAGCTAAATACCCCATTTGAGGAAAAATGAAGCAACATTTTTCCCTGAGCTGTAAAATATGTTGAGTGATTTCATTTCCTTCGTACGGAACATTAGGGCTTGGCATAATCCTCGCTCACTCTGAAAGAGCATAAAAGTTGTCTCCCGTGTGATAGCTCCAGTTGCCTTGCTGCCAGGTACCTGCTGCACACTCTGTGTTGCCTGGCCTGCTTCCAGCAATAGCATGTGTGGTTTTCCCTCTTGCTAAA
Source organism: Antrostomus carolinensis (assembly GCF_000700745.2). Taxonomy (NCBI): domain Eukaryota; kingdom Metazoa; phylum Chordata; class Aves; order Caprimulgiformes; family Caprimulgidae; genus Antrostomus; species Antrostomus carolinensis. The sequence goes on along the minus strand of NW_010309885.1, from coordinate 16,238 downwards.
GAGAAAAGAAAACAGGTCCATTCTGGCATTTGGTTGCAGGCTGTAAAATTGAAATTAGCATTCAAGACACAGCCGTCTCTACCTACAAAGGCCACCTGCACCACTGATGCTTTGCTTTCAGGCATGTCCCTCAGTCTGCCAAGGTCCAAATGAGAGACATGTTATCTGGCCAAGTCCTAAAATGAAGGATGAATGAAATTTGAGTAGGGACAGTGAGGCACCAAAAGATCAATTTTTAAAAATCTAAATGGCTTTCCTTATGTCTCTGGCTGGGAGTCTTTACTTTTGATGTAGACAGATTTCAGTGGGGAAGTGTGGGGAAGAGAGACATTATTTGGGAAGATTCTCAGTTATTTCATGATTATTGTGGCTGAAGTCCCATAAAAAGAAAAGGTTGTTTTCAGGAGCTGAAGGAGAAGGATAACAAGAGGAATTTTGCATGCCTCAAATATTTTTGTCACCTCTGCTGTTTAATTTGTCATCTTCTGAAAACAGAGCAGTTAGGAATCTTTTAGAATACAGCTTTTTGAGATTCACTGGATAGAATGCCCCAAATGAAGTCTGGCTCTCTTTTCTGCTTCATGCAACTCCATTAGCTACACTGAGCAAGCAACTGACCATGAATTATGTTGTTTATATAAACATACAGATATAAAATATAGAAAATAGTATTATTTATATTAGAATACAGAGAAAATATATACCTACATTATTTCACTCTTCTATTAATGATTTTCAGTCTTTTGATTCTTCTACTGAATCTTCTTTATCTGTTGGATGTTTTGGAGTCTTAAATAGATACCTATTTACGTTTTCTAGTCCTTAGATTGGTAGCTTTTCATGTAATTCCTGCAAAATCAGTTCCAGTTTTATGGACTGGACTCCATTTTTTTATTTCCATTAAAGATAACTATTGAAAATAAATACAAACATCAAGATATTCAGCTCCTCACTTTTATGGATACACATGTATCTGTCATGGTTCTCCTAATCTGCCTCTTTCAGCACATCCTTCACACTCCAAATACAACAAAACTTTTGAGTCAACAACTTTTATTCTTCCTGGATGTAATTGGTTATTTCCCATGTGTCATGAGTTTCCTTTTCGTATCACCAAGATGGAATCAAATGCATAGCTCTTTGTGTAGTCTTTTATATTGATTACATATGAATCGCTTCAATTTGTTAGATATGGAGACACCTAAATTACCAATGTTTTAAGCACTGCCTGGCTTTAGCACAGAATACCTGTTACATGTCCGTGAGCAGGTCAGCATTAAGACCTTGTGCCAGAGGCCATAACAGGTTGCATTTGTTATTGCATTACTGCATGAGGTGCTGTGTTACATGTTTCCTCAGCAAAGCTATGGCTGAGTGGCAGGAAGGAAAGCTTCTAATTTGTGTTGATTGTAGCAACTGATAATAATAATAAATTGATTCTAATTATCATGGATGTAATCATTTCCCACCTGTAATGACAGAAGAGGCTTAGATACTTGGAAAAAAAATACTAGAAGCCAAGTGTAAGAGCTGCTTGATTTGATTGTTCTCATCTTGCTGCCTGACGCAAGGAGAGCTGGAAGGTGCCAGCTAGTGTCCAGGTATGTTAGGAGTATTTTTGCACTTGCTCTTTACTTAAATGTCTATGGAAAAATACATCCCTTTAAAGTACACAGTGTCTGATGTTCATGGCTCCCTTACAAAGAAAAATTAAGAACATTTTGCTGGTTTTTAGTTTGAATAGTTTCCATAATTGTGAAAGTAATCTACATTTTTCCTTATCTTGTAGCATTATTTACAGCTCTGTAGTGCTGTTTTGATCACCTTACCATGATCAAGCCACTATTTAATTCTTAGGAATTCCCACAGAACATGCTGCAGCAAATATAAAAGCACAGAGACTTTCACAATTTTTAAGAAAAAGGGTGTGCAACTCAGACAGCTTTGTAGCTATTTTTAATTTCCCCAAAGCACAGGATAAATACATATGCTGGTGACAGTTTTTTTCAGAGGATGGATTTCAGTAATAACCCACCCCTTTGATTTTTTTACCTTTGTGATAGCAGTTGCTACTTATAAGAAATGAATACTTTGATACAATTATTCCAAATGCTCTGAATGCATCATTTTCATCAGGGATTAAAGTAAGATAAATATATATTGAAATTTTAGAGTTTGCACAAGGCTTACCTCCGTAACAGCTCTCCAACACTCTACATCCCCCAGTGTTCCCCTTCAGAGAACAGGTCCTATACTGTCCCATCAGGGACACTACATCTCTTCCCCTACTACCTGCTTGCCTTGCATGCCTAACACAGAGCTTAGAACAGTGGAATTAATTGCTGGTCCTGTTACGGTGTCTCAGCACTGAGCAGCTTGTGCTGATGGAGAAGGCAACACTGCCTGCTTTTCTTTGTGACATGACTTAAACTTTTGGGCTGACCTCGGCTACCAGGGATGTGTAGTAACAGATGCAAGAGGAACTGATCTGCTCTCGGGTATTGATATGATCCCCTATTCCACTTGTACTTGAGTCTTTCACCCTGCCAAATTGTTTGGAGCCAGTTTAACAGAGGTGGGAAAACACTAATCCACAAAACATTTAAGGGTGTCTTAATTCCTCCTTGAAGTCACCTGGGAGTTAGTTCACATCAAGGTGAAAGCAATTTTCCCCCAAAATGTGTGGCAAACCAGGGAACCATAAATTCCCTTAATTCCATTAAATGGGGCTATGACTTTGCATGAATATCACTGCTTGCTCCTCAGTTGTGGGTCTGCGGATATAAAGAGTTGGGATGACAGTTTTGCAGAGAATGAGTTCTGCTGAAGGAAATGGGGTCCAATTTACACTGGTTTCACATTGAGCAGAAAAAATCCTGTGGTTTTTCCCTCAAAATGTGGAGATGAGAAAGCGTGAAAAATAACAACAGCCACCAAACCAAAATCTTTGGCGTTTTTAAAACATTTCTGCCTGTTTATATACTCTCAGGTGTCATTCATTTAACATTTTCAAATATTACTTTGCCATAAGGAGAACTGGCAGTTTAAAAGCAAACTGTCTCTCTGCTGAGAGTCAGTATTTTTATAGAACTGCATAACTCTGTGGGCAAAGAGTTTAGGGCTTGTCTCATGGCCTTGCACAATCCTTTTCTCCTTGTATCCCCTCCAAGGGCTGCAAAGCTCTGCTGGACGGAGCGTGCCAAAGACCTGCTGTGGTGATGGCAGTATTCATTAGAAACAGCAGTGCTGATGTGCCTTAACATTTACGCTGCTTTTTGGGCAGATCACTAAACTTCAGGCCCATTGAATTTGACTAGAAGGGTGCAGCTCACCACCTACGTTCCCATATTAAACCATCTTGGCTACATCCCACTGCCGTAGGTTGCAATGACATCTTTTCCTGTCTTAGGGCTTTTGCTTCTGTTGACAGGATATAATTTAGGTTTGGCATGCAATAATTCTGTTGCTGAGTTCTTTGGTGGAATAAAGTTAGGTTTAAAAGTGGTAAAATTCTTTAAAAATAACACAAAAAAAGGGATTTATTACAGTTTCATTACTGTGTTCGCAAAATCTTGCCCCTTCTCATCCATTCTGCTAAGTTTGTCTGGACCTTGGCTTCTTGAGCAAGTGATGAACTTGGAAGGCACTGGGATTTCTCACACTGCAGATCTCAATTGCTCAGAAATGGACTGAAATATCATAGCTTTGGCACAGCAATCTTGGTTTGTTTTTCAGAATAATGGTTTTCTGTCTCTGGACATTCTTTTTTTTTTTTTGTGCTTGTGTTTGAATTTTGATGACATCTTTTTA
>NW_010309885.1:0-12407 GCF_000700745.2 Antrostomus carolinensis | reverse complement strand
TTTTTTTTTTTTTTTTTTTTTTTTGTTCCAGAATCCTAAGATTTTTCTGTTTTTTTATTTTAACCAAAAACCCCAAAAGCTGAGATTCTGATATTTGGGAGCTGGGCCATTAAAGAAACCCCTAACATTTACGTATAGGAAAATCAAAGACTGACAGCTTGTCTTCTCCACTGGTTTTGCCATAGTTTATATTCCTATTTTACTTACGCTCTTCTTTAATGTAGTCCATGGATGATACATTGCTTTAAATTATTTACATTGCAGACTTCATTCCCCAACACTTGTTAGTTCATTTTGAGGTAGAGCCCAGTGAAAGGTCTGGAAAGCCTTTCTGAAAAATCAATACCTCTGTGATCCAAACTGTAATAATTAAACAAGGGCAATTAAATGATCAAGAGGCCAACTTGGTCTGTCTTGACAAAGTGCCCTTTTGTCTCGAAAAGGTGAGGTTGTTAATGCACGCAGTGATTAAAAGTCACAGCAAGGTGGCTTTTACTGGAAAGTGTCCTTTCCAGCTGCCAGGTGGTGTGGTAGCTGCAGACATCTCCATGCAACATGTGGTCTTGCCTAATCTGGATTTGGGCCATTTGGCTCGCGTACACTCTCACTTGCTGAGCTGCTGCAGATTTGTCTGATTTAAATTAAAATTATTTTTGATGTATCCACAGTTGCATATAACCACTTACTGTAAGCCGCTTCTGGAGTGCGTAGGTCTGTGACCCTTCTCCATCGTCTCCCTTTGCTCCATGCGACGCTGAGGGCACATCCTTCCCACCCGCTGCTGTGGCGTGGGACACATCACTGGCCCAGTGGCACACATGGGCAGGCAGGTTTGGGAGGGACAGTAATGGTACAGGAAAGTGAGTTTGCAGGCTGTGGTGTAGGATCTGACCCTCACCGAGGGGCTTGTCGCTGGTTTCGACTGCTCTCTCTAATTGGGATCACACTGATCAGTTGCTAAAATGATGCTCCCGATAGGCCAGCGTGAGTTTTCCTAAGAAAAGCCCGAATCACATCTCTCAGCATGGCAGTCTGGCTGATGTGAAATAAAAGGTATGTTTGTCAGTTTTGTGTCACGCTTCCTCCCTCACCTCCTGCTGGGGAGCAGGGCTGATATGATTAGAAGCAGCTCAGACATGCCTTTCAGATTGCCTGCAGCAATACTAGCAGGGACTTTGTTTTTGGTTTCCATTTTTAAAGCTGGGCTTGGTTCCTTCCAGTTCTTCATTTCCATGGCTCTTCTGAAGACTGCTCAGCTCACTGAATGCATACAGCTATTAGAGAAATGCTTAAAATAACCCCAGATTTCTGGCTCAGGTCACAAACTGAGGAGTGAAAATATTTAGTCAGAAGTACCTTGAGTGTTCAAGCAGCAGACAGCAGTGTTTGCAAATAAACCTAAAAAATAAACAGGGATCTCTCTGTAAGGTCAGAAGTTAGAGTTTCGGTGCTAACTGGGAGCCTGCAGAAGTCTTAGTGGTTGTGATTGCACTGACAGCCAGGAAGGGTGTAAGCTGGAAGGATAAAATCCACAAGGATGTTTGTACATGTGATGCAGCGCTTTGTGTCAGTACACACCTTTTATGCTGTGCACACTTTCCCTTTCAAATGTGTGTGGGGCAAAATTGATTCAACACTTTCCATATAGGTGATGCTGCGGCCAATGTGAAACATAGAAATGTAAAACACTAAGGCAGGCAAAAGCCTGCATCTCAGTCTCGAAGCACCACCTCAGGGCCTAGTGGAAGTGGTACTCGAGGGCTCTGCTTTTCTGGTTTTCCATTAAGCATTATGTGCTTCTCCATTTACTGAGTTTCTAAGATGAGAAATCAGAGTTTTCCACTGAAACAGACCTTTGTGCGTGAGCCTGTGATTAACTGAAACTCCATTTTTTCTCAAGTAATAGATTGTAAGGAAATTTTCAACCACTGCTCTGCAGCCTAATTTGAGAAACTCAAGCTCTCATCTCTAAGATTTTTCTGATGGTGAGCACTGGTGTTATTCATTTATGAAAGCCTGGGCTGGGAAAAACACTCCAGACCTGACTTACTTCAAGCATGTGTGATCGACAGCCCTGCTACGTGCACTGGATTGTACCAAAAGCACTTTGCTGGGTGGGAACCAGCCCCTTTGCAGCACCACCTCCTTTTGCCATTGGGGCTGCACCCCCGCTGCGTTTCTTGAAAGTTATCTGGATTTATAAGGGCTTTGTGCAGGCTGCACTGGAAATCTCTGTAGCATCTGGACCTCCATTTGCTTTCTTTAGCAGGGTCCATGGCACAGAGGGAAGTTCCTATTTCCTGAATAGGAATTCAAAATTCCTATTTTACTTCACAAATGCTTTATTCTTGCTGGTGAAGCCCCTGTCTGGACAGTGTGCCAGTTCTCTTTGGCCTGCAATAAACTGCTGCCAGCTCAGTGGGCTGAGTGGCATCTAGTTTAATGCTACTGGTATTATGATAAATGTTGTGTGATGCTAAATTAGGTCTGCCAAGGATTGATATGAATTTTATTCCGTGTTTTAAATACATATAAAAGTGTCTCTACTGTAGAGCTGCCTCCTTTGGCAGATTTATGGGTGCATTTGGAAATAATGGTGCTGTATGATGATTATAAAACTATATAAAGCATTCTTTATTGTTCATTACCATTGCTCTGTATTAACTCACAATTATCTCCTTATATGTTGCAAAACCCAGACCCCACCATATGAGTGTCTGAACAACCTGATCTCATTTGGACACGAGACAGTTTGGGCAGGGATACACTCTCACCTGTTTTCATGCAGTGGCAGTGGCCTCTTCCAGCAGCTTGCAGATCCCCACAAACACTAGAAATGAGAGGTGGGAGGTTTTTCTATGGGCTGTGGGCAACTCATATGCAATCCGTGTTGCAGATATACTGATGTGCCTCCCGGCCAGTCAGCAGGGCAGCGGGATTCCTCAGCAGGAGCAGCCTGCTCGGCTCAAAACCCCCTCAGGGGCTTGAACAGATGCAGTTGCTGAAGAAAATGCGCTTCTTGCAAGGAAGCAGTAATGGTGGCACTTCTAAACTAACAGGCTTCAACGGGAAACACAATTGCCAAATCTTCTGGGGCTCTTAGCTTGTTGCTTACCAATAAAAAAGCACTTGAAAAAAATTTGTCAAAATTGCATTAGGTGGAGCTGAGCTCTTTTGGACACCTGATGTCACTGGTGAGAATTAAACAGACAAAAATTCCAGCCCTGAGCACCTAAAAACCTTCAGTTTTTGAAATGAGGCAAATCCCAGAGATGTGCCCGAAAATAACTTCCATTGCCTTCAGAAGGCTTGGGATAATGCCATTAGCACCCCAGCTGCTCCTCCTCCTGTTGGTGAACACGTTTATGTGGGAATTGCCTGCTGATTTTTTTTGAACATCAAACTTGCAACCATTAAATATCACAGTGTACTGGGATCGCTCTTTCACTGCTCGTGACTTTTGTTTGCGTATAAGACATCTGGCTCTGTGAATGCAGCATCAGTTTGATTTTTTTTAGTTGCTTCTTTCTTTTTGGGTGAAACAAAGCCCGTCTTGAATGCCTTCCCCTGAAACCAAGAGTGCACGTCTACGTCTTGTAGCCATGCATGCAATGGCACTCTGATTGCATTTCGCATGGCCGGACGATGATAACATTTTATTGAATTGGTGCATAGATTAAATCCCCTCAGCCATGACAATTAAATGGGAAAAAATGTGTATGCCATTTAGAGGGATAATATTTAATCAGAAATGGACAAGAACATGAGTCACCAGCTCAGAAACAAACCCAGTCTTGATATAAATTCAATTGAACTTGTTCCGGCTGTTTGCAGCAAAAAAAAGTAGCATTTTTCCTAGATGCGACAACTGCAAATGAGCCCAGTTGAGTCTGTCCAAAAGCAGAACCTTCAGGGCATTTTAAGGACCCTATGTCATCGTTTATTGATGGCAGTTGGGGAAACTTGGTAGCGGCAAAGGCAGGGGCACTGGCTAGGACGATGCTGAGCAATGTGGGGCTTGGGAACACGGCACACAAAAGTCACCTCTCGCTATGACTTGAGTTCGCAGGTGTGCATGAAGGACAGCAATAGCTGCTGTGCTCTGGTCCTGTGGTCCTGGCTGCAGCCCCACTGCCCCCCCGGCCCCATGGGGCTGAGACTCCTGTGAGGGCCTAATGCTTTAGGTGGAAGCAAGGCTGGAGCTCATTGAAACGAACACTTTTTCATACATCACGTTCCCATTAGGGACAGCAGAGAGAGCACTGGGCACTTGGCTGCATTTTTGACAGTCAATTAGTATTAATCAGACCCAAGACTCAGAGATAAATTATTAAGAATAGTCAGAATTGAATAGCAGAGGGAGGTCTGCTGGGACAGCAGCAGTCTGGAGATGTTCCAGTTGTTTTCAAATTTGCCATAACCTCTTTGTCAGAGAAAACAAGCTGGACGTTTCATGCTGACAGGTTTAGTTGCACAATATGACACTCCAGCCTGGCTGGAGACAAAAGCAGGATGAAAATTCTCATTGAAACTTTGCTCCTGTCTTCAGACTATCTAAGAATTGCAAGTGAGTATGTGTTAGAACCCCACTAGCAGCATCTCCTGGTCTGCAAGTTTTGCCCAAAAAATCAAGGCTCTTCAATTAATTCCTTTAAAATCCATTCAATCCGTTCTGCTGCTTCCAAACTTCAGTGATTAAAGTGCCTTGTGGTCCCAAGCACAAAAGTCTAAGTAGGATGCAATTTTTGTGGCAGCGACCTTAGGACTTTTCCAAAATTAGTACTGCATTGACAGTCTTTTGCCCTCATAAACCCGTGTTAAGTGAGGTTAATTATCCCATCTTTTCATTCTTTACTAACCCATTTCCTCTCACCTGCCCAAATGGATTTTGGCTGACAGGCCTGTACCTGCTATTCATTTAACCATTTTAAGGCTTGGGCCCTGTATTTATTTTATTCTATCCCCGTGAGACCTGGCTGTATTCCAAACAGTGCTGAAAAATCAATGCTGATTTTGCTGAGTGCCCCTTGGCCACCTCTTTTTAAAATTCTTGGCTATGAAGTAAGTAGACTACCGCTCTTAATATGTCCGACTTGAGTAAATGAACTGGTTCATCCTAGCTGGGAAAGAGAAACATTAGTTTCACCTGCCTAGACATTTACCTCAATGAATGGCTCAAGGAAGTTCCAGTGAGGATCAGCTAATGACACCGAAATAAGCCACTCTGCTAAAAAGACAGGAAAATGAATTTACGTCCTCGAGGAGACCTTGTGCATCTGTGTGTGCACCTCAGTAAAGAAGATATACACACATTTACTCAGAGGAAATGCTCAATCACCGTGTTGCACAAGCAAGAGCATGAATGACAATGTACGAACAAGTGATGCTCGTCAGCGTATTGAATACAGCAGCACTGCTCCCGGTGCAGCGGCAATGTGCTGTTATTTACCAATTTCTCTCAGTCTTCTACTTAGCAGAGATGCATTTTCAAAGAGTGCAAGAGGTAAAATCCAGGGCAATTTAATTTGGTGTTGAATCGAAGACGAGGGAGTCAGGATAGAAAAATCCCTAAGCATTCTTCTAGGAGAGGAAATTAAAAATTCAGCATCCAGCAAGTGGAGAGGGACATCAGCTAATTGTCGCTCTGAGGGCATATCTGCACCCCAGTGTGGGAATGCAGTTTGGGTAGATGTGCCTGAGATCCCATTGCATGCACAGTTCAGGAACTCACGGTCACAGAGATGCAGCTGCAGAGGGCAGTGCTAAGTAACTAGTTAAATAATAGTATTTAAGGCCATAGGATTTCTTAGCCTTGCTGCAAATGTTTTATCTTGAAAGAATAAAACCTGAACTTTTGATTTATTTGAAATATTTATTGTGTGCATCCAAATAGAAATAGTCCTTCCTTCGTTTCAGCTATTTGCATGTCAGCTAGACTTGTCTCCTGACCTTGATACCCAAAGAAAACAGGTTTCTGTTGTCATCAATCATTCTTCTGCAAATGAACAGGCCTTCCTGAGTGCTAGGACAGCAGCAGGACAGGCAATATTCTCCAGGCTATAAGAGCGGCTTGCCTTGCTTGGCAAGCTGGCACATTTAGCGTGTGAGGGAGAAATAAAAGATAGATCAGCAGGTGAATGATGCCTACAGTAAGCGATAGGAAATAGGGAAGTACTCTGGTAGTGTTGGCTCTGGTCAGGACAGAGCTACAAAGTCCCCCTGTAACCGGCTGCAAGGCAGTGAGCTGCTGGTGCTGTTCTTGCAGGGACGCGGGGCTGATTAAGTAGGGAGCTACGTCTCTCCTCCAACCTCAGCCTCACTGGTTGCAGCAAAAGGTGTTTTTTTCAGTGATGAAATCTGCTCAGTGTCACCTTGCCTCCTCTGCACCCTCACCATTGGAATTTCCTTGGACCACCAGGCACTCACAGTGACAACAAGCTGGAAGGAAGGGGAAGGCAAGTTGTGCTCATCTCTTTTTTTTGGCCAAGAAGTTAAGAAGTCCATTTTCTTAATGACTTTTCTTGATGACTGGCACACTTTGTTGTTATCCCAAAAGCCAGTGGACTCTCAGCTTAAAGCTGGGGGAACACTATGGCAAATCAGACCCCTTCTACATTAGAAGTTACCCTGTAAGTTCAGTCATAGCATAGCTACAGCTTTTCTGCAGCTACTCAAAATATTATAGGTGTAGCTGTTGTAAAAGAACATCTTTTATATCAGGCCTCAATTGAGGGTGAACAATACATTATTTTCTTCCACAATACTAGTGGCAGATTTCAGAGAGTGGAGCTGCTTTCTCTAGAAAAAAGGAAAAAAAGAGACACAAAGCAAAGTAGCAGACAGAGCAATGTAGGTTCACGACTGAGGGCAAATAGGTCGCGTTTAAGACGTCAAGGGGAACTTGGGAGATTTATGTTCAAGCCTCTCCACAAGCAACTTTTTGCATGTCCATGAACGAGTCCTTTAACCTTCCTGTGTTGCAGTGACCTGTTTGTAAACCGCAGATATTTTTTGCTTAATTTGGGCTTGCTGATGTCAGTGAATTTCTTTGATGTGACCTCAGCAGGCATTGCTCATATTCTCAGGCTGCGGGGTCTTCAGGAAGGATTAGATATGTATAATCGAGTTATGTGTATCCTATATGTGTTTGTACAGCACCTTGCACAGGGCAAACCCAATGCTACCGTGTGGGCCCTTTAAGCGCTGCCAAAATGCACATCATGGACAGTAAAATGCGATGCTATCACCTTTCCTGTTACCCTCTACCTCAGTTGTATTTTTTCTGGAAAACTGAAGTCTGAATTGGTTAGTATCATGTCTCTCTGCATATGTGGGCATGCACACATAGCATTGGGTGAGTAAGTAGGAAGCTGTTAGCTTCCTAGGAAGCTAGGAAGTAGGAATCTGTTAGTGGGACAGCCATTATAAGACATGGAAATGCTTGTGTTGGGAAGTACCCAGGCATTTCCTAATAGGCTGTGCTAAATTCCCAGGCAGGAGAATGAAAATGTGTACTTGCTTGAAAAGTCCATGCATGCTTATGCAATGAACTGCTAGAAGGATATTTTATCCCTATCTGGAAGAGAAAGCTTTGCTCTTGTTGTTGGAAAAGGCCTGGCAGAAAATGAGATAGGAGCTTTTCTTTTTCCTCGTTTTCTGCCTCTATTTGTATGTATGTGTGTGAGAGAGAGTTGCTATGGTGAACAAAGGGTGGGAAGAACTCTGATTTTTCCTGACAAAACTGTAATCATACTCCTCCTGATACTGCCTATTTTCTGAGATATATTTACGTATGTATATATATTTATATGAAATATATATATGTGTGCAGTCACTCATGTGCACACACACAAAGCTGCTTTGGAAAAAGCAATGTGTGATTTGTCATCATGTAAAGTGACAGTCTTCTAAAGCCACAGAGCTAATATTTTGTCAATGGCTCAGCTGGTGACATTACTTGGCTATGCTTCCAATTTAAGCAAAGCAATCTTGAGAGGACTAGATGAATCAGAAAAAGACTTCCAGATTGTTAGCATTTTAATAGCAAAATGAGGGCGATCGTCTCCCCTCCCCCAGCAAGGTTCACGTGAAGGTGCAGCAGGAATGTATATGAAGAACTGGAAGCTATTATATTAAACAGAGCATCTTCAGCCACTGCAAACATAAAAATGAACAGGGTTGGCTTTTCTGTTTAATAATCCACATTTTTTCGCTTGCAGTTAAAACAGATACAGTGAGAACAGGATGGACTCACTGCAGGAGATTTTAGTAAGGACAGAGCAGGTTTCAGCCTTTGCCATAGCCAAGTTTCTTCTACGACTTAAGCCTGTGGACTGCAGCACATTCCTGCCTTTTCAGTGAGCTTGGGGAAGTGTTTCGCCCCAGCTTCACATTGAGGAAACGCTCCTCAAACTAAACCTATAAATGGAGCTGCTGAGAAGTTTTTGCAACTGCATATTGTTTTCCACTGGGGACTGACTGGAAGCTGAAAGGAGAAGGGAATCATTTCAGTGGCATTTCAAAATTTGTAAAATAATAAAGCCACAAAGCCATAGAACAAAGATCATAGCAGTAACATTGAAATACTGCTGACAGCACTTCCCTCTGTTGTATTTCACAAGTTCAGAACATACAGGTTCTAGTTTCTCCGGCTGGAATTTTCAATGTACCATTTCAAAATGACTTTTTGTTTCAATCTGTCTCTCTCAAACAGTATCATTTGTATAAACAGTATCATCTATATAAAGTCAGAACAGACATAACTTCATTTTCATAGAATAAATTGCCACCAGATGGACCAGATAAATATGGTTAAAATAAGGAATCCCTACACATGTCTCAACAGTGCCTGGGTTATTCCCTTTCCTCCTAGGGTACACATCCAATTTATTTTCTTGCCTGACGTCTAGACTTCAGAGACATAAAAAAAAAGTTGGAGTGCCCATCCCCTTTTGACCAAATGTATGAATACATCTGATTCAGAATATGGCAGATGCTTGCTAAAAAACTAAGTGTCCTCCAGCACTTTCAGACACAGGTAACACAGCTCTGTGTGGAGAGCCCGGCTGGCAAATCTTTTGGTCAATATTACCTTAATATATTTTACTTGTGAAATACAACAGAGGGAAGTGCTGTCAGCTGTATTTGAACGTTAGTACTATGATCTTTGTTCTATGGCTTTGTGGCTTTATTATTTTACAAAGGTCAGCATTAATTCAGCAATTTTCTTGCCTTTATTCCAGTAAAAACCTTACCATATCCATTTGTTCCTTGCATTTTATTATTCCTAGTCTGGTGTCTGCTGTTCAAAGCTTAATGGAAATCCTGAGAAATATGATTTCCCACCTGTCTGTGTGAGTTTAGTACTTAACAGCAGTTTTGAGTAATTTCTTTGCCTGCTCTGTCCATAATTACAGCTGTACCTAAATGTAATGTGTAGTCAAGCTAAATCCAAAGGAGCTCTGCTGATACCCTGCTTCCTTTTCCTTTTAAAGTTAAGGACAATAGAAGTATGAGTCTCTCTAACTTTCTCAAGCATTTCAAATTATATTTTCTCAAATTATATTTTGTTAGCTGGGACTTACTCTGGGCTCAGTCATAGCCCGAGCATCTTTGAGCAAATTGGAGATGCTGAGGTCTCCACCTGGTGAGGACACAACTCTTTTTTAAGGGCTGGAGTGGGATGAAGGCCACTGACGAGTGCAGCACACTGAAAACTGAGGTGACAAAGTCCAACAGAAGTGCTCAGATGCTGAGGCATCTCTCTCTTTTTCCCTTTGCCATTCCAGGTTCACCCTGCTTTGCCTCCCTGAGTCTTAGCAGGGCTTTCAAAATTAGCTTTGACCTTTTAGGTGGTTTGCTTCCATCTAATGAGCATGGCAGCTTCTTTAACGAACATCAGAGCCGGGTGTCGACTCAGCTAATTTGATTGCGTTTTATGCATTAATCAAAACCCTCATAGTAATCTGACCTTGACTAGGATATAACGATGTTGATTGCTGGTCTGCACTTCCCTTTCAACACTATGGTGGGGTGTTGCAGTGAAGAAAGTCCTCTGGGCTGCAGTCCAACATTCCCTCTGACCCTGCCTGTAACCTGTATTTCCTGAGAGTGTTTGCCCTCTTTGTTATTCACAAAGACACTCTGGCTCTTTCTTCTTCAGCTACATGGATCAGGCCCTGTTATTTTATTTCCTACCCCTTCTTTTAAGTCATCATGTTGTGAAACTTAAAAAAAAAAAAAAAATCTGTGGAAAACAAACTTCTCTTGGAAACTATGAGAAGACATTTATTCAAAGGGAGGGTTGCTTCCTCATTTGTGAAATTAAAAATGGAGAAAATTGCCTACAGGCTTCTAGCAAGGCAGCTAGATAACTTTCATAACTTATCAACTCCAGAAAGTGCTTTGGAAGCTGATGACAGACAGTAATTAATTTAACAATTAGTAAGGTATCGATTCATGATGTCCTAAAAATTTTTGTTGCCATTGAACCAACCAATAACTTATTTTGACAGAAGTAATGTTTGACTCAGTGTTTCCATTAAGCGTACAGCCTCTCCTCAATCTATCAATCCCCCGGGCTCGGCCCCCAACCATCTTCTGACTGACAAAAAGTGCACAAGTGCTGTCTTTCTGCCTTCCTAATCTGTCCCTCGGCTGTACAGGGCTTTGGTGGCTTTATCACAGCAACAGTCAACATGGACAGAGGTGGAAAGCACAGTGCCTTTTTACAAGACCTTGTTAAGGGCAGAGACCACAAGAGGTGTAAGGATGCCCCGCGGACAGCTATGTGTTATCCACATAAAGAAATCCATAATAAAAAATGTTATTGGGGTGAAGTCACATATCCATGTCTGTATCCACACATCGATCTAGAAAATACTTTTCTAACCTCTCCTGCTCTTTATCCCCAGATGATCTTGCCTTAGATGCCTTAATAGTTCAGATGAATTGCATCCTAAAAGCAGCTGGTCTTGCTTCCTTGGCTATGAAAGGAGCTTACCTGTTGATGCTGTGAATGTCTGAAGTTAGTTGCAATTATGTCCTTGTCTGTCCATTTGTCTCATGTGTTTCCACTCGTGACAGTCAACAATGGATTTTGGTCTCCCAACATTCCCATAATCATCTATTTTTTCATTCCTACCCATGAGGCCAAGGACAAGCATTAAGTTTAGTGACCTGCCTAAAAGTGTGTAGTGGCTGAAACCTGAGCTGCACACACCTTCTCATTCTGAATAAATAACTTAAAACTGGGCTTGAAAAAGCCTGAGGACTCAATGGACTTCGAGAAAACTTTGACCTTGGGGAAAGCTTTGATCTTGGGCAGCTGGGTTTGGAATCCCCCGAATTTCCTTTTAGAGCCAGGGACCTCAGCTTTATTCCCAGGTTTGTCTCTGAGCTGATGAATCACCTTGTGTAAATCATTTCTCTAACTTATTTGTATTTCCCTCTCCTCAGTCTTTGTCTTTCTTGTTTGACTAGAGAGGAACAGCTCCCTCTCACTCTAACGTTATAGGGCCTTCCGTGTCTCTTGGAGCTGCCAGCTGCTACTGAAATGTAAATATTAATTATGTAGAGAATACATTAGAAATGCTATTAAAGCTGCAGATGGGGCAGTCTGAAGGACAAACAGTTCAGCTTTGGAACATCTCTGGGATGAAGAAAAATCTTTTGAATGCCTTTGAAAAAAGATATAGTGTCAAAATGTCCATTTTCCCTTTAAGCAAAACAAATTATTTCTGTTTTAATTCCCTTTGCTTTTTGTTTCTATTTCTGGAAGAGGCAGGAGACCCTGCCCCCAGAAAATAAGAGCAGAAGGAGTTGTTGTTTGTTACACTTCCTTACACAGAAAATTTCTGATGTATTGTAGTGGGTTCATCCTGGCTGGATGCCAGGTGCCCACAAAAGCTGCTCTATCACTCCCCACCTCAGCTGGACAGGAGAGAGAAAATATGTTGAAAAGCTCGAGGGTCAAGATAAGGACAGCGAGAGATCACTCACCAATTACCATCACAGGCAAAACAGACTTGACTGAGGAAAATTAATTTAATTTATTACCAAACAAATCAGAGTAGGGTAATGAGAAATAAAAAATAAATCTCTAAAACGCCTTCCCCCTCCCTTCTTCCTGGGCTTAACTTTACTCCTGATTTTCTCTGCCTCCTCACCAGCAGCAGCACAGGGGGACGGGAAATGGAGGTGTTTCATGCAACACGGTGTTGTCATCAGTTCATCACACCTTGTCTCTGCTGCTCCTTGCTCCTCAGGGGGAGGGCTCCTCATACTCTTGCCCTACTCCAGTGTGGGGTCCCTCCCACAGGAAGACAGTCCTCCACAAACTTCTCCAACATGAGTCCCTCCCATGGGCTGCAGCGCTTCACGAACTACTCCAGCCTGGGTCCTTTCCA